>NW_027423770.1:0-90000 GCF_013202065.1 Cotesia typhae
TGCGAGGTTACTAGATGTTATGCCTCCATCTAGTTGCAAAATATTTTATTGATACTAGCGTTACCTACCGTTGTTTTTTTCGCCCGGGAGTATTAAAACACTCAGTTCCAGTGCGGGAAAGGAAATTTGAATTGAAATTAATTATATTGAACGACTCGTTATTTGATTATTGAACCATGTAAAATATACTTATTTCATTTATTGACTAAACATTTAAATATAAGCTTATGAAGAGAATTACAGAGAGTAGATTATACAGTTCTGAGCTCTCAAGGAGAAGTGAGTTACAAAAAATGTCGGCTCGAAACCTCCGACCTCACGTCTCCCCTCCATACCTCACACATATATACTCAACTATTACAATTCGTACTTCGCTTGACGCTTACACTAATACATACAACTAAACTTATCTCGAAATACACTTATATTTATTGCTTTTTACATGTATATCCACAATATAAGAAACTGAAAATATATATACATATACATATACATACATACATATACACACACACACACATATATATATATATATATATATATATATATATATATATATATATATATATATATATATATATATATATATATATATATATATATATATATATATATACATATACATACATATATACACACATACATATATTAGGGTAGGGGTTGTCTTATTACACCAAGTTTCTTATACTTTAGGTTTCCATTTTATTAATTAACTAAGATTACTATCATCATATCTACTTTAAATATCGTTAATATCAACACTAATTATTATTATTGTTACTACAATTATTCGTATAATTGTATTTTGTATTTACTATTATTGTTAACATTATAATACTATTATACTAACTTATTATTATTTCTTATATTATTATTATTATCATTATTGTAATTATTACCATTATTATTATTAGTATTATTATTATTATTATTATTAATATTTTGTTATTAAATGCTCAGGGGGGTTATCGCCGGAGTCCGATTCTCCGAGGGCCCAGCCTGAGCTCCATCCGTTACTGCTGGACCACTCCGCACAACAAGGCGGTTAGTGATCACAGCAGGCCAAAGTCATTTCCCTTAAGAGACGGAGAGAACCAAGTAAAACAGCCTTCTGCATCCTAACTGCCAAGAACTCAGCTTTTGATGAGCAAGCTGGAACTTTGGCAAGTGAGGATACAAAAGACTGTTTCATCCCTCCTAGGACGCCAACAATCAGGACGACAAGCTTGACACGGTAACCTGGGTAAAGTTTGCCAATTTCAAACAGGAGATCCTGATATATTTGTCTATTATTTGTTTATTATTATTATTATTATTATTATTATTATTATTATTATTATTATTATTATTATTATTATTATTTTAATGCTATCATCTACTTATCAACAGTGATATCATTATAATAACATAATTATTCGTTAATTAATTTCTATTGTTGCGGCTGTGGTCCGACTTGTGCATGGTGTATCGCATTTGCCCTGCTCCTCACCCCTATCTCTCAGGCTCTTGGAACAGTGACACGGGGAAACCACAGAGAAAACCCATGTCGATACATATATATATAAAAATGAATCTATTATAAAAATATATATTACTTATTATAGAAATACAATTTCCAATTTACGATGAATATTTAAAAGTTATTTTAATATTTCCCTTAATTATTCATGTGACAACCGTGCCATTGTTATTTGAATTTATTAATTTAAAGTTTTCTTATTTTGTATTTATATTTTATTGTTTTTGGGAAATATCATTGTAGGATATCTAAATGGTTAAGGGAATCCTTGAAAGGTTCAACATGTGTTTTCCTTTTATGTGTTTCTACAAAGGTCTAATTGTTAGGCGACACGTGTGGGTCATATTCGAGTGTATATTTTTTTATTTTGAAGAGGTTTACAAGGATTTATTTATTTATTGCTTACTCCAAAAGAGTGTTACCTAAAATTTATGAGCCATAAAGATTTCTTTTTGGACGTTCGATTTAACCGGATGTCTTATTTATTATTAACAAATATAGTTTTATATTTTATCGGACAATTTAAATTCGCGCCTCCTAATTGCAGCGTCATCTTACGGATTCCGCTGATGACATTACATAGATTCGCTGATGATGACACCTCGTGGACAAGTGGGTTGTTTATTGTCACGCGGGATTTGATTTTATAATTTAATTTGAAATATACTAAAAAAATTACTGATTGAGATTGTGTGGCAAGGTATGATTTTTAAATGATAAGAGTTCAATTGAACTTTATGTTGATGTTTATTTAGAAATCGGAGAGATGGAGTATATAGTTACAGCTCTCGGGGAGAAGTGAAGTCACAAAGTCTCAACTCTGACTCCTCAGCTTCACTTTCCCCACTATGGTTACACGTATACACTTATACTATTGCTAGAACTACCCTTATACATAGTGCGTAATATACTATCTTACATGACTTATATAAACTTACTTTTATATACCACTTATTATTTGCGGCTGCGGCCGGCTTACATATTCATGTACCTGTATTTACCTGGCTTTAAATTCAGCACAGCGACCTAGAGAAACCGCAGAAAACCTGGTCGAGGTACAGACAGTAATGATAACATAATATCAGATCGTTGTTAACAATGATTATCCTTATCTATTATTTACAATTTAATTAACATATATTCATTAGAATCAATTAACGTGTTATAATTTTAAAAGGCTTTTAAAGTATTATCTGCTCAATAAATTATATCAGATGCGGATTTTACTTAAATATTTGCTAATCATTTCTAAATTCAATTTAATACCATTTACTATTCAATTATTCTAATATGTAATTAAATTTGTCTAAAACCATTGTGACATTAAATCCATACATATATACACATGTTGTAGCGTCTAAATACTCATTATTTATGTTATTTAGTTACTTAAAATAAAGTGGATAAATAAGTTATTATTTATTTATTTGTTGTTAAATTCAGTTGAAGTGCCTTGTTTTTTTAGAGAACAAGATACCGTTGACTTTCCACACGTCTCTTTTATGGCTTTTCTTTTAAGGACTTGAAGTTGTCAATGTGGCAAGGACATGTTCTGTGTTTACTCGAAGATTTTATGGTTTTTCAGAACCTAATACTATATTCCTTTGTATTATTTTCTTGAGATTAAAGTTTCTCTTTCGAAGACACGTGTGCACTCAACGACCAAACTCAGCAATTAAATCAAATAGAAATTCTAAATCTATATAAAATATAAATATAAATTTAAATTATAAATGTAACTAATTAACATATTCAAATTCTGTTTTATCTGACAAGTAGTGTCACCTGCCAGATGCAACCCAAAGCATTATAGTTATTGCGACATAACATGCTTCCATCTGGTGGATATTAATTTATTTTATTGAAAGCTTTACTTACTGTAGTTCCTTCGCCCGGGAGTATTAAAATGGGTAGAACTCTATAGCCATGAAAGTGATGACTTAAACAACCGATAACATAGGTTCCGATGACTTGAATTTCTATAGCCCATATTCTGATAGTCAAGATTTTCGATTGGACCCTGATAGCCACCTTACCTATAACTTACTGTCAATCTACGTCCGCAATTTGAAGCAAACTTGACGGAAAGAGTTGGCAAAGCGAGCGATTATCTATTAGTTACCTATAACTTACTCTGCAAATAGACGTCAAAACTTGCTGTACAAGTATTTCCTTCAAATTGTAGTAAAGTTGAAAGGAAATTTAACTACAAGTTTGATTGTTAACTTGTATTCAAGTTGTGGCCGTAGATTTCTGTCAATTTGCTTACAACTGTTGTTGAGTGAAGAATTACCGCCAACTTGATGTATAACTTAACCGTAACTGCTGGGAGTCAACACTTACTGAGAAAGCGCTGGCTATCAGGGTAGCTATCGGAATTTAGGCTAACGGTTTCTATTTCATCGGGATTCTTGGTTATCGGAATTATATCGATATAATTCCGATAACCAAGAATCCCGATGAAATAGAAACCGTTAGCCTAAATTCCGATAGCTACCCTGATAGCCAGCGCTTTCAGTAAGTGTTGACTCCCAGCAGTTACGGTTAAGTTATACATCAAGTTGGCGGTAATTCTTCACTCAACAACAGTTGTAAGCAAATTGACAGAAATCTACGGCCGCAACTTGAATACAAGTTAACAATCAAACTTGTAGTTAAATTTCCTTTCAACTTTACTACAATTTGAAGGAAATACTTGTACAGCAAGTTTTGACGTCTATTTACAGAGTAAGTTATAGGTAACTAATAGGTAATCGCTCGCTTTGACAACTCTTTCCGTCAAGTTTGCTTCAAATTGCGGACGTAGATTGACAGTAAGTTATAGGTAAGGTGGCTATCAGGGTAAGATTTTCGATAGGGTATAATCCCATTAACCCAGGATCCCGATGGAGTAAAATTTCCAATGCATCTGCGAAAAAATTTTTATTCAGCTTTCATTTGAATACCCACAGAAATTTTTTATGTATTTTATATATTTCACAAATATGAAAAATATTTGAAAAAATTCGTGTGGGTATTAAAATAATAGGTCTCGATGAGCGAAACATCAAGATGATCTTATACCTTCATAAATATCAATAATTAAGTAATGAAGTTGGATTTTGTGCATTGATGATATTTTTAACGATAAAAGCTCATCATAGAGTTACACTTATCGAAACCTTTCGTTTGAATACACACACGAACTTTAAATATATTTTATAAATTTCACAAATATGAGAAATATCATATACATAAAATATATGAAAAAAATCGTGTGTGTACTCAAATGAACAGTTCCGATGAGCTTAACTTCAAGATGACCTTATATTTTTAAAAATGTCAATAATTAAGAAATACACACTGTAAATCCAAGTTGTTTCTATCTAGAAGCATTGTAGTCACTTTTAAAATACTTCCACGTGTTTTAATTTCCTAGGTTAAATGTCCATTTGTAGTCACTTTTAAAACACTTGGATTTACAGTGCAATTTGTAAAAATATAGATAAATTCAAATGTCGATAATAAATATGTTGGTGAAAACGAGCTCGATTTTCTAGTTTCCTTATTTTGAAAATAGTAGCTCAAAGAATGTTAAATTCTCCCTGAGGCACGCATTTTTCAGCCCGCATGACAGATCCAAATTCTTCGAGCACGGTCATGTCAATAAAAAAAACAATAGCTTCTTCCATTCTTCATCAATATTCTCTGGGGAATCGGAAACTTCCTCTTCGTCTTGTTCATCAGCTAACTCGATCTCCAGCCTGCCGGACTCAACTTGTTAAATCTACATTTCTGTCATCGGTCAAAGTGCTTTTGGATGAAATTAAAAAAATAATATTTTATTATTAGTTATTTTATGAACTAATTAAAAAAATTAAAATGTTAATAGTAGCTATGGTATATTTGAAAAATAAAATTTTATAAATTTTGAGTGATTAGTTTTTATATTAAAATAATTAAAAAATCTTAAAATGAAAAAAAATTCATTATTAATATGGTGTTATACCTTTCAATTTAATTATTTAAAATTAATTAATTAATTAATTATAAATATAATTAGTTCTATATGGAATTAGAATCAAAATTTTAAAACTTTAAAAATTTTTTAAACTACTCCTTATAATATGCTGTCGTTTGATGTAAACAGTCTTAAAGTATTATGGAAAATATGAGCTGTGTTATGTCATCAGCGGAATCCGTAAGATGACGCTGCACTCAGGAGGCGCGAATTTAAATTGTCCGATAATATGTAAAACTATAATTGTTAATAACAAATACAACATCCGGTTAAATCAACGTCCAAAAAGAAATCTTTATGGCTCATAAATTTTGGGTAACACTCTTTTGGAGTAAACAATAAATAAATAAATCCTTGTAAACCTCTTCAAAACGAAAAAATATACACTCGAATATGACCCACACGTGTCGCCTAACAATTAGACCTTTGTGGAAACACATAAAAAGAAAACACATGTTGAACCTTTCAAGGGGTTCCCTTAACCATTTAGATATCCTACAACAACATTTCCCAAAAGCAATAAAATATAAATACAAAATAAGAAAACTTAAAATTATAAAATTCAAATAACAATGGCACGGTTGTTACATAAATAATTAAGGAAATATTAAAATAACTTTTAAATATTTATCGTAAATTGGAAATTGTATTTCTATAATAAGTAATATATTTTTATAATCGATTCATTTTTATATATATATATGTATCGACATGGGTTTTCTCTGTGGTTTCCCCGTGTCACTGTTCCAAGAGCCTGAGAGAAAGGGGTGAGGAGCAGGGCAAATGCGATACACCATGCACAAGTCGGACCACAGCCGCAACAATAGAAATTAATTAATGAATAATTATGTTATTATAATAATATCACTGTTGATAAGTAAATGATAGTATTCAAAATTAACTTAATAATAATAATAATAATAATAATAATAATAATAATAATAATAATAATAATAATAATAATAATAATAATAATAATAATAATAATAATAATAATAATAATAATAATAAGTTAGCATAATAGTATTATAATGTTAACAATAATAGTAATTACAAAATACAAACATACGAATAATTGTAGTAACAATAATAATAATTAGTGTTGATATTAACGATATTTAAAGTAGATATGATGATAGTAATCTAAGTTAATTAATAAAATAGAAACTTAAGGTATAAGAAACTTGGTGTAATAAGACAACCCCTACCCTAATATATATATATATATTTTCAGTTTCTTATATTGTAGATATACATGTAAAAAGCAATAAGTTAAGTGTATTTCGAGATAAGTTTAGTTGTATGTATTAGTGTAAGCGTCAAGCGAAGTACGAATTGTAATAGTTGAGTATATATGTGTGACGTATGGCGGGGAGACGTGAGGTCGGAGGTTTCGAGCCGACATTTTTGTAACTCACTTCTCCTTGAGAGCCCAGAACTGTATAATCTACCCTCTGTAATTCAAATCATAATCTTATATTTAAATGTTTAGTCAATAAATGAAATAAGTACATTTTACACGATTTAATAACCAAATAACAAGTCGTTCAGTATAATTAATTTAAATTCAAATTTCCTTTTCCCGCAATGGAACCGAGTATTTTAATACTCCCGGGCGAAAAAACGACGGTAGGTAACGCTCCAGTCAATAAAACAATTCGCAACTAGATGGAGGCATAACAGCTGCAATCAAATAGCGCCACCTATCTGAATAAAAATTTTTTCGCCGATGCATTGGGAATTTTACTCCATCGGGATCCTGGGTTAATGGGATTATACCCTATCGAAAATCTTGGCTATCGGAATTTAGGCTAACGGTTTCTATTTCATCGGGATTCTTGGTTATCGGAATTATATCCAATCGAAAATCTGGGCTATCGGAATCTTGGTAATCGGAATCTGGGCTATAGGAATTCAAGTCATCGGAACCTATGTTATCGGTTGTTTAAGTCATCACTTTCATGGCTATAGAGTTCTACCCATTAAAATACTCGGTTTCAGAGCGGGAAAGGAATCTTTTCAAATGAAAGAGTTCTATTTAAACTTTATTTAATTTTGATCAAAATTATTTTTAGTTTGTTTCAATTTATTCTTCAATTTATTATTCAAGTTAAAAAAGATATTAAATGGCTTCAAAGTATAAAACTGAGGTTCACAATGACGTGATCTTAATAGTCTAAGCTCTCGACGAGAAGTTTCGTTACATAGTTTTTCCGATGAGCTTCAAATTCGGTTCTTCTCTTACCACAACTCCCATACATATATCCATTCTTGTACATGGAGAAGTTCACGTATTTCTACTACATATAAATGATCTTTACACACTAATATATAATACTTTGTACAGTACAACCTGTTTATAACCCGAGAAAAAATGTTTATATATAACTATATATAATTGTATATAATCATACATGATTATTAGGGTGTGCCAAAATGTAACTTCCTTGATGGACCTTATAAAATTGGAATTTTCAGTTCCGCTTTTGAAATCAGCTGTGTTTAGGCTTTTCCTAAGATATTTTGGGGTAAGACGATAAATTTGATTTTCATAGAATTTTTTAACTGGAGCTTAGTTAGGGCACTTCCGCTGAAAATTCAAATTTTCGCCGGAAGTGCCCAATTAAACCTCCAATACAGCCATGAAAGATATATAATTATATATGATTATATATGGAGCAATATACAACCTTGCAAGATTATATATAGTCTCATATATTAATTATATATCTTCTTCTAATATATAAAATTCTCGTGTCGCGGTGTTTGTAGTTAAAGTCCTCCGAAACGGCTTGACCGATTTTCATGAAATTTTGTGTGCATATTGGGTATGTCTGGGAATCGGACAACATCTATTTTTCATCTCTCTAAATGTTAAGGGTAGTTCACCCCTAAATTATTTTTTTTTAATTTTTAGATAAATTTTTTTTTCTTTTTTATGATACAGCATTAAAAAATACATACAACCCTAAATTTTCAACCTTCTACGATCAACCCTTATTTTTCATTTGTTAACTAAAAAATTCAATTTTTTTTTCATTTTTTCATGACTTAGAATAACAAATTTCATATTACTCTGAATTTTTAATCCCTCTACGATCAACCTCTATTTTTTATTTGTTAATTATAAACTCTAATTTTTTGGCAAGAATTTTTTTTTATTTTATCATGATTTAGAATAAATAATTTTATGTTACTCTTAATTTTTCACCCCTCTACAAACAACCCCTATTTTTTATTTGTTTATTATAAACTTTTATTTTTCTGGCAAGTATTTTATTTTTATTTTGTCATGACTTAAAGTAAAAAATCTCATATTACTCTGAATTTTTCACCCCTCTATGATCAACCCTTATTTTTTATTTGTTTATTAAAAGCTTAAATTTTTTTTGCAAGAATTTTTTTTTTGTCATGACTTAGAACAAAAAATTTCATATTACTCTGAATTTTTTACTCCCATACGTTTAACCCCTATTTTTTATTTGTTAATAATAAACTTTAATTTTTTTGGCAAAAATTTTTTTTTATTTTTTCATGATCGACTTAGAATAAAAAAAATTAATATTACTCTCAATTTTTACCCTTCTACAATCAACCCCTATTTTTTAATAGAATTTTATATTTTCCAACCTCGGTCGATAGCTGATCAATAGGGTTTCGTTTTGCCAACTTCGCTTGGGAGGAGCATAATAGCAAGTTTCGTCAAGTGTAATTTTTCAAATACATTTTAAAAGTAAACATTAAAACAACATTATAAATTTGTTTAAAAGTTATTTAGGAAAAAAAAATAAAATTTTCAAGTATATAATTAATTTAATCAAACTTTTCATAAATATTGAAGGTTCAGTATTATTGTGTCTTTGTTATGATCCAACATTAATGATACAGTAATACTGTATCTTTGTTATGATCTAACATTTATAATATTAAATACATTTACACAGAAAAAAAAAATTTCTTGAAGCAAGAAAATTATAAGGAAGACCGAAGTTGTTTTGGAGCAAGAAGAAATTTTCTTAGCTTAAAAAAATTTAACTTCGTTCAAGAAATTTTCAATCTTCCTTAAGATTTTCTTGATTTAAGAAAATTTACGCTTGACTCAAGACTTTCTTTCTTTCTGTGTATAATCCACATTTTTAAAATTAAAATTAAATAATTCCGTGAAGCAGGAAAGAAGAGGAGCTACGGTAATTATTACGTGATGCATTCCAACATTTAAGTCATAGGATAATTGGGAGGAAGGGATTATGAAAGCAATTGGAAAGGACCTTCTGATGAATAAGAGCTTATAGAATGTGCGATAAAAAATTCGGATAGCTTGAACTGGGACTCGAACCCAGAACCTTCCAAGATGCCCTCATTAACCTAATATTTCCCGATGTACACACACAATACATCTATCATAAGTAGCTGACAGAGATGGCGATTTTAGCAGCAAAAAATATGGACGTCAAGGAATTGAATCTCAAGATACAACAGTTATTGCCAGGTAACTTGGTGACATATAGATCCGTTGATGCAGTTTACGATGCAATTGAAACTGCACATTTTCCAACAGAGTTTTTAAACTCATTGGATTTACGAGGCATACCACTGCATAATTTAGGACTCATACTTGGAGCTCAGATTATTTTGCTTCGTAATTTGAACCCACTATGACTGTGCAATGGCACGCGATTAGCCGTGAAAAAATTGGTGAACGTCATCGACACCATTATTTTAAATGGCAAATGCCGGGGTGAAGGTATATTACTTCGACGAATCCCTATCCCGATGAAAAAAGATTTTGTCTAATCATATATAATCATGCATAATTGTCTATATATGATCAGATCCAAAAATTGGCCAGGTCTAATTATATATAATCATGTATAACATATACAATAATATATAATTATATATAAGAATATTTAATTATATATTTTTACTTCTAATTAATTATTTGGTTACTTTTATGGATGTAGTACTTGATATGGTCATACGCGATTCTATATAACCAATTAAAATACAAAAAAAAAAACTTTATATATAATTTTGCGGCTATAACACCAGCGGTCACCCATCCAACTACTAACAACGCTGAATGCTGCTTAACTTTGGTGATATCCGTGCATCTTGAAGTTCCCGTCTGCTGTGCTGCTATCTTATTTGACAATGATTCTATGAAGTACACAACGTATCAGATCAGTTTATCATAAATACAACATAAAAATTAATTTTATAATATATTTTGATAGTCTTAAATTATTTATTTTACCGAATCTCATTATTACATTAGATTTATTTCAACAATAAAGTAAATAATGATTTGACTGTTAAGAAGTAGCAGAGCAGTGGCAGCGCAGTAAGTAGCAGAACAGACCTAAACATTCCATAGGAAATGTAACAAATTTTTTATTTCAGAATGATTTAAACGTAATGGTAAACATCATTTTGCACTTTTTGTGAAGACCAAAAAAAAATTTTTTTTTTCAAAGAAAAAATTATGATAACATTTAACTACGCAAGTCTGATCAGATCTAATTATATATAGACCTATATATTATCAGATCTGATCACATATATATATATATATATATATATATATATATATATATATGATTATATATGGAGTTATAACAGCCAGATATGATCATATCTAATTATATATAGACTCATATATAATCAGATCTGATGATATATAGACTTATATATGATTATATCTGAGATTACAACAGCCAGGTATGATTGTATCTAATTATATATAAACTCATATATAATTAGATCTGATCATATATAGACTTATATATGATTATATATGGGGTTATAACAGCCAGGAATGATCAGATCTAACTATATATAGACTTATATATAAATGGATCTGATCATATGTAGACTTATGTATGACTATATATGGGGTTATAACAACCAGGTATGATCATATCTAATTATATATATATATTGCTAAAATAATGGAAAAAATAGTATATGAAAGGTTAATTAACTTTGTAAACAAACATAAAATTATATCTGATAGGCAGTATGGTTTTGTCAGAAGCAGAAGTACCAACGATGCAATCAGCTTTGTTACTGAATACGTATACAAAAATCTTGATACAAATTGCCCAACTGCGAGAGCTTTTCTGGATTTGGCAAAAGCCTTTGATACAGTTAACCATTCAATTTTGCTTGAGAAGTTAGAAGCACATGGAATAAGGGGTTGTGTTTTGGAGCTTATGAGAAGTTATCTTAGCGAGAGATATCAAAGTGTAAAAATAAATGATAAATTAAGTGAAAGGATGCTTGTTAAAGTAAGAGTGCCCCAGGGTACTATCCTGGGACCAATGTTATTTATTCTATATATCAATGACATTTTCAAAGTTATCCCGAACGGATCCCTTGTTTCATACGCAGATGACACTACGGTACTGTGCTCTGGCAAAAATTGGAATGACGTTAGATCTAAACTTAATTATTGCCTAAGTAATTTAAATCTATGGTTATGTAGTAATCAGTTATCGCTCAACATTGATAAGTCCTCTTTCATACCCTTGTGGAAATAATTCTCTGAAAAAACTCTTGAAAAGTCTTTATAACTCTGAATAAGACTTTTCGAAAGTCTTCACATCCCTAACTAAGTAAAGGAAAGACTTAATAAGTCTTCAAAACTCTGCGATACTCTTCAAAAATCAAATTTTCCCTGCAATTTCGGAATTTCTCAAAGAGTTATTAAGACTTGATAAGACTTGTTCAATTTTACAGGAAAAGAAGAAAATATTTCTTTTCAAAAAAATTACTTATCAGAATTAAATAAAACTATAAAAAAGAATTAATGCATGTTTTAAAAAAATTTTTTTTAAATAATATTTTCATCACGAAAATACTTTGATGGGCATCGAATCACTCATAGTTGAGCAAGTCAAAACATCAACAGCAAATGAAGTGCACTTGCTGTTGGAAACAGATATTACTCAAAGAGTAAATCCGATCGGTATTTAATTTGGACTATCAAATATTAAAGTCAACTTTCTAGATAGGAGAGAATTTTCTATCCACACGCCATCTGCTGGAATTAATTGATACCTAACATATTTTAGTTTACGAATTTACAGTTAGAATCTTTGAGTGTTCTTAGTTTCTAATAGGTGGCATGTGGTTAGAAAATTCTTTCCTACCTAGAAAGTTGACTTTAATATTTGATAGTCCAAATTAAATACCGATTGGATTTACTCTTTGAGTAATATCTGTTTCCAACAGCAAGTGCACTTCATTTGCTGTTGATGTTTTGACTTGCTCAACTATGAGTGATTCGATGCCCATCAAAGTATTTTCGTGATGAAAATATTATTTAAAAAAATTTTTTTAAAACATGCATTAATTCTTTTTATAGCTTTATTTAATTCTGATACGTAATTTTTTTGAAAAGAAATATTTTCTTCTTTTCCTGTAAAACTGAACAAGTCTTATCAAGTCTTAATAACTCTTTGAGAAATTCCGAAATTGCAGGGAAAATTTGACTTTTGAAGAGTATTGCAGAGTTTTGAAGACTTATTAAGTCTTTCCTTTACTTAGTTAGGGATGTGAAGACTTTCGAAAAGTCTTATTCAGAGTTATAAAGACTTTTCAAGAGTTTTTTCAGAGAATTATTTCCACAAGGGTAACCTTTGGTTGTTACTTTGACAGTGTACCAAATGAATTTGAACTGAATATAAATAATAAAATGTTGCTACGAGTGCAATACTATAAATACCTAGGTTTAATTATTGATAATCGTATGAAATGGGACTATCAGATAAAAGAGCTATTAAAAAAATTAAAATACTTTATTTTTCTATTCCATAGGATAAGTAGTTTTATGAATAAAAAAACGTTAAAAATAATATATCATGCCCTTATAGAAAGCATTATTAACTATGTAATAACGGCGTGGGGAAGTGCGTATAATAATATTCTAAAATCTATTTTGATAAATCAGAAAAAAATAATTAATAAATTAGGAGATAATGTGTCTAATGTACTCGATATAAATAAAACCTATATTGTCAGTTCATTATTAATGTTTTATGATGAATGCAACGTTGAGTATGAAAATGTATGTGTTAATACTAGAAATAGATCTATTCCCTTACCAAAGATAAATAAAAAAATCGCTAGCAAGAGTGCTAGATACACTGCCATTAAATACTTTAATAAACTGCCAAATAATTTAAAGAGTTTGAAAGGTGATAAGAAATCAAACAAAAACAATATACTGAAATGGATTATAAATATATGAAGGCTAGTAATTGTATTCTGGCACTAAACTTTAAAACTTTAACTAATAATGTTAAATATTTTAGTAACATATAATTGTTATTTCGTTAGTTTATAAAAATTCGCTATCTTGAATTAATAAATATTATACCAGTCCTGTGCACAGATGCTTTTGCATCTCTATAGGACAGATTGTAATATACTTAATAAGTATTACTTATGTACATGTAAATATATTGATCTGTATTTTTCTACTGGTTGAATAAATAATATATATATATATATATATATATATATATATATATATATATATATATATATATATATATATATATATATATACGATATTGGCCTTGTGGGCACGCTCACTCTACCAATTCTCAACCGATCCTTATAAAACTCAGTATAAATATTCTACCGACAATTACTAAACTTAAGTTCTTAGATGAGCCAAATCGGTAGGTTAGTCTAGAAATAGGAGCCGATTGAAAATTTCAAAAAATTCCTAAAAATTCGATTTTTTTGGTTCTCTCTTCAATAACTGTTAAATGCATTACAATTTTCAAATTTTGTGAATTGCATCTTATAGCTTATTAAAAAAGTTTCAAATTCCATATATATATATATATATATACTAGCTGATACCCACCCGCTTCGCTGGGCATACAATAAAATTTTATGGTGTAACCTAGACGAAAAATATTGTAACAGGGTAAAATTACCCTTAATCGATAAGTCACCGAATATCGATAATTATTCGACATAGCACTGGCGCGTCTCGATCTTCGGGCCTAAAGGGAGAATAGGAGGGGGTGAGTTTGGGTTAAAATAGGTGAGCCGTGCAGTGGAACAGGGAGAAGTAGTGTGACCGCCAGACTGAGTGCCACGGAAATCAAGAAGGACCGATCCCCGGAGTAGTGACGAGACGAAGGAAGCCAACTACAACTAGGACTTCATCCTCAACGAGTGAGTTAGATCATCGTTTTGTTCGTCAAGGTGTCAATTATTGCTCTGTGGGAAGGAAGTGGACCGCGGTTTATCCAATACCCAGTTACTTCTCCTAATTATTTATCAATTGGATCGTTAATCGACGAAAATTTAATTCAATAAATAAATCGTAGAACATTTGCTAGTTTTTGGATTGAGTGATTTTCATGGGGGTTTATACCCGGAGATCACTCGATCGACCTTGCGGGGGAAAGTTTTAATATCTAAAAGTTTTCAATCAATTAACTAACATCTAAGAAAATTCATTAAATTAATTTTTCAATAATTAACTGAGTAAAATTGATTGATCTTTGTCATTGAGAAAAATAGACAAATTTTTATTCGTGGAATTTTCGTCAAGCGTCAGTTGTGTGTCGCATAAATTCCAATACCCAAGGTCAAGCAAAGACTTGACTAGCGAATGTTCTAGCAATTGAAATTGACTATTTCGACTCGTGTCGAATTTTTATAATTGATAAAACGATCAGAAAATTGTTGACAATATTTTATATTAAGAATTAATTACTAAGATTGTTATATTTAGAATTTATTATTGAAAATAAGATAGATCGGAAAATTATTAAGTATTAATTGATAAGAATATTATAGTAAGAATTTATTATTGAAAAACAATACCGATCGAAAAATATATTAAGAAAATTATTAATTGAGAATGTTATAGAGTAGAAAATTATTAAGAAAATTTTGTTAGGAGTTTTTATTGAAATTATTGTATTTTAAATTATTTTAACAACTATAATTTAAGTAAATTTTGGGGATTAAGTCCGTAAAGTAATTAAATTAAAATAAATGACACTTGATAATTGTCAGCGTGGATATTAAGTCCAAGTAATCAGTGATATTGAGTCAAGGTCAACACGAAAAAAAGTTTAGTAAGAAATTGGTCATTATATAGGAATTTTCGTTTCACCGATAGCCAATGATTGAGTAAAATAAAAATAAAATTAATAAGTAGAAATCAATTAAGCGAAGTGTGGGTTATGTGTGTGAAGAATTGTATGGGTTATGCGTGATAGAGAGTGTTAATAGTGTTAAATGCGGTAGTCCTGTGGACTTAGTTTTAAGTTAAAAGTGCGTAAAGTGTGGAGTTAGTTTTGGTCGTCCGGTGGACGTTAAATTTTAAGCTTAGTTTTAGGTCAGGTGTGGGAGACCGTTCGTTAGAAAAAGCCCAGTAGTTTTAAGCAGGTGTGGGAGACCGTTCGTTCAAAAAAAGCCCGTCTAGTCATCGTATCGTCAATTGGAGGTTCGTTTGTAAATATCGTTTATTTCGCAGTTATTCTCCGCTTCGTTAGATTATAAGTGTGTGTGTGAGCGCTTAAAATTGTTAAGTTTGTTAAATTTTTATTGTTAATAAAACTGATCAGATTGCTAATTAAATTTTTATTATTTAACGGCACCTTCCTCCACTCTCTCTACCCTAAGGTAAGTTTTCTCAGCTCTGGACCGGTTCCAGGAACCGTGATTAATAATCCTGGTGGCGCCCTGATAATTTTTATTGTTATTAGTTTTGTTAGTTAATTTTGAAATTGATTAGGGGCTAACCTGAACAGGTAAAACTGTTACAATATAAACAAAATGATTAATTTCAAAAAGATAATGAATATAAATTTTGATTTAGAGAAAAGTGATTGTTTGTGATGACCGGTGTTAACAAGTATTAAATATATGAGAAAAGTATTTTATTATTAATAATCAATCAATCAATCAATGGGTCAGTTAGTCATTAAATCTGTCATTACATAGATTTCCGCATCACCCATGAGGTACTGTGTAGTAAGATGCGTTCCCATTATTTTACATGGCGGGTCTCCAGTAGGCCTAAACCATGTAAAAATTACCAACATGAAAATAAATATATTTTATATTTTTTTAAACCCATTGAGTTATATTTTTTAGTAAATTTCACTTTGATGTTCTTTATTTTTTATGTATGGCAATTTTTATAAATATCAACGAAATTTTTATTTTTTATCACATTAATTTATTTCTTTCAATTATTACATTTAAGAACATATTATTATCATATGATTACTTATAATAATTGTTAAAAATAAATAAAATCTAAAATAATGTACTTATATGTTTAAAACTTCTTTATATACAACATTCTTCGTTCGCTTCTCTGGTTGAAGAATGATGAGATTTTCAGAGGAACTTACTCTTGAACATGCTACATAAAATTGACCATGGGAAAAACAGTCACTTTGTAAATCTACACCAGCTAATTTTAAACTCTGCCCTTGAGCTTTATTAATAGACATCACGAAGCAAACTCTAACTGGAAACTGCAAACGCTTAAATTTAAAATGATAATCTGATGGAATCAAAGGTATTCTTGGAATGAATACATTTTCTCCCTCATACTTTCCTGTAAAAATGGTCGCTTCAATTAAATTTTTCCGCAGAGTTTTTACCTGTAGTCTGGTGCCATTACACAATTTGGGAGGATTCAAGTTACGCAACATTATCGATGTACCAATCTTTAGATGAAGAATATGAGGTGGTATGCCTGGCGGGTTAAGTGTATGCAGAAACTCAACAGGATAATGAACAGTTTCCTCTACTTCTATGACTGTATCCACAGACTCATACTTCATATGTTCAGTTGTTTGTCGTTCTATCAGTAAGGTATTAATCCTATCAGCTGATTCATTTATTGGAGTCAGAATAGCTCTTTCTTTTAACCATGATAAACTATCTAATGCACCACGTTGAATATTCGGGTATATTCTATCAATCAAAGTAATCAACTCTCCCACAGTTTCACAAAGGTTACTTGGAATGGTTATTTTTCTTTCTTCTTCTGGGAGATTTCCGTTACCTATGTCAATTAATAATTCTGAAAACTCTTTCGCTCTCAAGTCATTTTGAAGACATACCCTCATATTAACTTTCAACGATAGGACTTTTATATTAGGCCATAAAATTAAAGATTTTAGGCAGGCTTTAATTTCATCTGCACGTGTCCCTCGTGGTACAACAGGTAAAGTTTGTCTGAAGTCACCAGCTAAAAGAATAGTCAACCCACCCATAAGTCGATTATACTCTCTAATGTCTTGAAGTGTCTGATTAAGAGCCTCAACACCTTTCTTGTGGGCCATAGTACACTCATCCCACACTATAATTTTTGTTTCTCTGAGTACATGCGCCATGTCACTTTGCTTTGAGATATTACAAATGGGATTATCGGAATGATTCAAGTTGAGAGGTAGTTTAAAAGCTGAGTGCGCCGTCTTGCCTCCATCAATTAACGTGGCTGCAATCCCTGACGAAGCAACAGCAACAGCAATATTTTTTCTACTCCTAATTTTAGCAAGCAGAAGATTGATCAAGAAAGTTTTCCCAGTTCCACCAGGAGCATCAAGAAAAAACAACTTCCCTGAATTAGAATCAATACTGTTCAAGACTTCATCATAAACTTGTTTCTGATCGTCATTTAATTTCGAAACCCCTACAGAACTTCGATCAACTGAGAAACATCATAAGCCAATTCATTTATGTACTGACGGTTGTTAATAACGTTGCTTTGCTCTCTTAATGGTTCTGGAAGCCCAAATTCTAACAATGACTTACCTGACATTGATGTAACAATATCTTCAAGAAGGATAAGACACTGGTTGTAAACGATATCAACGATCAGTTCAACATCTCTACTCTCTCTTTCCATTTGTCTTTTGATATCTTTTGCCAAACTTTCCCGTCACTTTGTCCATAATTTTATCGGATCTCCCACTTGACAAAAAACCAACATAATCGCGAATAACTCTCTAATTTTATAAGGAGAATCAAAAATAGAAGCTTCCTCTAAAGTACGATGCCAGTTAATATCGTCTTCCAATAATCCAAGTGTTCTGCAAGTTGCTTGAAAAGTCGGATGCTCTACCCCTTCTACAGTTTTTAAATCATTGAATGAAGTAGAACCACGAATCTCATGTAGGAGAAGGCGTAAATAGTAGTATTCAGCATTACCGGGATGGACAGTATACACTCTACCCAACACATGATCTTTTTTAATTTCTGGAAAACCTGTCACGACTTTTCCTTTTTTCCTCCTAATAAATTCATTGTTTCTCCAAACGTAATAACCTGGAACTTCACTATACAAAAGAGTTCGCGCAAAACCATCTACTTTACAGAGATCGAAAAAACCTATAAGCGTTGTTTTCTTTGGATTCGCGATTTTATTAACAATGTTCTCTTCTGTGAAATAAACTCTTTGACCATTGTCTAGATGAACAGCAAGATGAACAACAGGAGGATATCTCTCATGAATGTGAAAACCGAAAATACGCCAGACTGCTTCAGAACTGCTTATGTATCGTCCTGCTTCATACCTAGAAACCTCATCTAAATTTTCAACGGTAAACGCTGCCTGATCAGAACCCTTATTTACGTACTTGCAGATGTATCTGATAGATTTAACTGAATTGCAATACTCAACATTGATATGAGCTTTGAAAGTACGTGACAAAACAGGATTAAATGGTACCACCCATCGATTATCAATATCATTTCCATTAATTTTTATTGCTGGTCCACCGTCTTCCGGAGACCGTCTTCGATACTTAGGATATCCATCTTCACCTGTTTGAGTTTCTTTTAAGAAAGGCCTTGGGTATCGTTTAGTGCAAACATCAGCCAGCATGCAAGGTGAACTGAAATTGAAAACTCCACACGGGCCATGAATCATTGTTGATTTAATAATTTCATGAAGTGTTTGATCCTGATCAGGGTCAGGTAATTCAGCTCTTATAACTTCGTCAATAGAGTCAGGTCTTATTTTTTCTTCCAACCAAAGAAGAATATGAACATGTGGAAGTCCACGCTTCTGCCATTCCACAGTATACATGTTACACCTTACATTGCCAAAGATACAACCTTTTGTCAGAAGATTCATCATGTGTTTAACTTTCAAACAAAATACCCTCGCAATGATATCGTGTCGATCATAAGATTTTTGTCCTTGTCTCAAAAGATCTTCAATTTCTGACCATTTAGGATTGCAAGTGAATGTAATGAATAAATCTGGACGTCCGAAATGCCGTACGTCCGTCATAGCGTCTTGAGTTCGTTCATGCATGTAGCGGGGTCCACCAGTGAACGAAGACGGCAATACAACCATTCTACCAAGTTCTGAAAACTGTCCATCTCTTTTTACCATAGCGTCTTTTAGGTGGATATATTCCTCACTCCTAAGTTTTGTTTGATTATTACGAATCCAATTGAGCCTTTCAGTTTCAATCTTAGTATACATGTCAACTAAAAACTGATTAAAGAGATTACGAAAGAGTACTAAATGACATATTTCACTAACACGCTCCATTAACCTATAACTGTAGAACTCAGAAGCAGAGACAGTCTTCTTGAGAGGGGACCTAGTCTTTGCGTCACGTTTAGGTATGTTTATGTAATAACCATCCTCTCCACGGAAAAACATCAAAGGGTACTGGAGAGCATCGTATGCACGATGCGTTTCACTAATCCGTATTAATTTATTGTCTATACTGTAAAGAATTATATCTCTTTTTTCGAAAGCCTGACCGACAATAACAACTGCTACTTCATTAGTTTGAGGAACATTGAAACGACCCTTGTGCTGACCTCGCGGTTTTCTATCGGCATTAATTACAACCTTGAACTCTTTTTGGTCTTTAGGAACTGAATCGATAGCGGCCTTGAAATCCAAAATATATTTATTATTTTTATGAAACGACTTCTGTAGTTGGCTAACTAATTCGGGTTTAATACCAGGAGTAATTCCACAACGGATTTCACTCTCACGTTTATCATCCCCAAGAAAGTACAACTGAAGAAAAGAAGGATGCTGATGAGGTTCAGCCATAAGGCTACCTATTCTGTGGTACACTTGGCCCTGAATTTTAAATGTTGGCATATAATTTCCCTCCTTCACTTCTTTTGCTCCAAATGACGTCATTTGAAAACATCCGTTATACTTTCGAATCGTGAAAAGGAAATGTTCTGAAAGCGGGTCTTGATGGATAAGGAGACTGTTCAAAGGTTCAGGGTAGGGCTCAATTGTAGGAAGCTGGACTTGACCACCACTGCAGCACATCTCTGGAGGTTCATCCATCCATTTTAAAGCACGACAATAAATACACGGTAATCGTTTTCCAATGTTTACAATTTTATCATTTCCATAATCGATGTTCGTTTTGTAGTGAAAGCCAGACAAAGTCTTAGATTGCCAAGGTGCTAGTTTAATTTGTAACCTTTTTTGGTTGTATTTAACTACAGCTGCCTGATTAACATGTTGGTTTTGAGAAACGTACCTTTTTACAGCTTCTCTATTTACTTCAGGATGACTTTTAGTATATTTCGCAGCAGCTACTCTATTTACTTCAGGATGAAATTTATTATATTTTGAAGCAGCTTGTCTCAATTGTTTATTCCTAATTGCATTTGTAAATCGTTTCCTCCTTTTTTTCCTCTATTTGATTGAAGGGGTATTACATTATCACTAATAGATTCATTTGAACCTGATAAATTAATTTTAGATATTGATTGAGGCTGTAAAACTTCCACTGACACATTTTCTTTAGGCTGAGACACTGAAAATGATACATTTTTATCATTTTGTTGCACATTATCATCACTATTTAAATTCAAATTTGATAAATTAATGTTAGAAACTAATTGAGACTGTGAAACTGCCACTGACACATTTTCGTTAGTCTGAGACACTAAGAATGAAACATTTTCTTTACTTTTTTGCACATTATTATCACTACTTACATGAACATTACCACCATGCATTGACTCGACAAAATCAATCAAAGCATCGAAATAACCGTTATTAAAATTTCCCGTAAATCGTAGTCTTTTTATACCCTGTGTCGCTTCTCCAACGGAAGCCATGAGGAAGCCACCTTGATACACTTGAAATTGATAAGGAAATAATTCTGCAGCTGCCATAATTTCGCAAATGGACCCATACGTGTTATGCTTAGACATTTCTATACAGTAAATACCTTAAGTATCATAAGGGGCGCCAGATGGCATTTGTGTGACGCATTGAAATCTTGTCCAATTTTTTGATACATGTTTAACAATTTCTTTTCGAATTTCGTCAGCCTTCGATACGTTGCCGTATATCAGTAGGGACAGAGTAGAGAATAAACACTCTCCGTCGCCTATAATCTCGACAATTCGGAAAGGGATATAATGCCCACCTATTAAAATATATTCTAAGTTCATAATAAATATTTTTTAAATATTATAAATAAAAATTTTCAATAGAATTGAATCTTATCCTGAATTTAAAAAATATAAAAATTTTAATCAAAATAAAAAAAATATCGTTAATAAAATATTAATATCAATTTAAAAAAAGCATTAACAAATTAATGGAAATTAACATTGTCATAAAAAGTTACCAACACAACGGGAGTAAATTTAAATTATAAAAAATTAGAGCAATATCAACAAAACTCACCAATAACACAATTGAATTAAATTAAATTATTTATAATTATAACTTATGTATTTTTAGATAATTAATTAAAATTTTATATATTTTTTTGTCTATGAAATAATTTTTTTGACAGCTCTGAATTTGTTTATAAATTACATGAATAAATATGTTATTATTCTTTTGTCTAAGCGCCAACTTCAATAACGTTATTAAGATTGGTAATCTTATTATTACTTATTAATACCTATTAATCCTATTATTTCTTATCTTAGCGCCATTTTTTTATAAAATATGAATTTTAGTGATCATGATTATGAAATTAATCACATATTAATTGGAAATATAAACAACAATGTTATTATATTAATTTTACTGAAAATTAACATCGATAAGTTAATGAATAAATTTATTTGTGCTTATAAATATAAAAATGAAAATTTTTAATCTTTATTATTAAGAAATTCATCACAAATTAAGTGGTATTAAGAAATATATTTATTATTATTCATTTTATTAATAATTATCTTAAATCTTCCTTTTTTTATAATAATTTAACGATATTGTTGTGAAATTTTAGAGAAGATACATCAAACACAATTTACCATTTTAATTTTAATCATTAAAATCAGTATAATCATTTAACAATATCAACATTAATATTTATGTTATATTTATCTGTTTTATGATATAATGGAGTTCATCGTTCATGATCATTCCAATACATATTAACTATTTCAGTTATTAATGATTTAGCTATTCTTTCTTAAACAAAGTATGATTATGAATTCCTACTGTCCCAACAATCAATTGATAAAAATCGATGTATTTGCCTAACATTGTATAGAATAATACTGTTGAATAATAATTGTATAGAATATTTGTATTTAGTAACTTTCTACTTTTATTCTAATCATTTCTCTGAATTTAGTTTACAACCGAATTTGTTATTACAATTTATTCATTTTAACAGTTGTTATAGCAACGGTAACCATTGCAACTGTAACCATGGCAACTTTATCCATTGCAACGGTAACCATGGCAACGGTATCCATTTCAACTGTAACCATGGCAACGGTATCCATGACAACGGTAACCATGGCAATGGTAACCATGGCAACGGTAACCACTGCAACGGAAACCATGGCAACGGTTGATTAGCGTGGGTGGTTGCGCTGGGGGCGGGGGGGGTGAGTTCTATAATTGATGGGTGCCACTTGATCGATTTCTTAGATTGGCGAATCGAAATGACATTTTCTAAAAAAAAAAAAAAAAAAGAGAGAGAGATATAGGGAAGGGGGAAGAAGTCACGGGAGGGGAGGGAAGAATGAGAGGGAGGGGAGGGAGTAGCATACGTGTTGGTAGACGAAAAATTTATTATAGCTAGGAATTGCGTAAAATCCGTTCTTAGTGAGCGTCTACATCACGAATGGAGTAAGTATGCTAAATTTCAAGTCAATCGGGCGAATAGTTTCGGAGATCTCGTGATGGGTGAGTGAGTGGTATTTCGCTTATATATATATATATATATATATATATATATATATATATATATATATATATATATATATATATATATATATATGTATATATATGTTGTGGTGAGCTATGTTATAGCCTATGTTTATCCATGGTTTTCGCAGCCAAATGAACATAATTTTTTTCAGTTTTTCTTTAAATCATTTTGAATAACTTCAAATCGCGTCGATTTTTCTCAGTTCTGTAAATTGTATCTTAAAGCTTATTCAATAACCTTTAATTTTTGTACCAATCTGATCTCCCCATACAAAGTTGCCGTTAATGGAAACAATCCCAACCATCGGCCGATATCTGGCAGCCAACGATTGGCCAGTTATAGGGATATGTCAACGGGCCATACTTGGTTAAACGCTGGTCGCCGTCTATTGCGGACATTAATGTTTTGCAATTAATATCCATTTATCGCCCAAAGTCTGGCTGTTCTTGGCCAATTTGTTATTTTATAATAACACAAATTTGGGTTTTCGGAGATGCATTACGCGAAGTATAATATTTAAAAAATTAAAAAAGATATTGTAATGTTTATTTAAGATTATTATTGATCCAAATAGAAGTTATATATAAACTTATATAAATAAATAAAAAAAATATATAAACTTTTATACAAGATTATCGTAGATCTAAACAAAAATAATGAGCAAATAAAACAAGACAATAAAAATTTTAAATGTGATTTCGAAGTTTGACTTGAGAAAAGGATGGCATAATTTTTGAAACAAACATATAACTATTGGAAGGATCAACTGTCCCTTATTAGAAAAAGAGATTTAAAAAGATTAAAATTGTTTGAAAAAATTGAAAAAGATTTTATTTTTACTACTACATAGATATACACTTTACATTGAGGTAATCTTTTTGAATCTCTTTTTCTAATAAGGGATTAGCCTAAATAGGTTTGGTGCAAATTAAATTTAGAATGAAAAAAAATAATCGTCTTCAGACATTTAAAAACTTTATACAAAAATCGACAAAATTGAGTACTGATAAATTTCATAATCTGTATATGCAGTAATAAAATATATTTCAATCATTCAAATAGCTAAGTGGAATTTTTCAGTTAGATTCCAGCATGCAGCGTAGCCGGTAATGATCGAGACTTTCACGCAGACGAACCAGGTTCGATTCCCACTTCGACTTAACCTTTAAAATTTTTTCGGAATATCCGACTAGGATCGACGCTCCTGTGCTACATCTTCTACTACTTGACTTCATAACGCCAATACGATTATAGGAATAAAAAATTCTACGGCATATCGGCTAAATTTTTAGTTTTTTTTTTTTTATTTTAACATACTCAGCCGATGATCAGCCATTAACGGCCCGATAACTTTTTTTACAATCGGCCGATAATCAACTGCCGTTAATGGGCCGTTGTTATCATTTGGACATTCAGCCGTCCGTGGGCCATTAAAAGTCGCCAATGATCGGCCGTCAATCAGTATCCTTTGCCCGTCGATGGGCCATCCGAGGGCCGGTTTTCGAACTTTGTATGGGTAGGCATCTGAAAGGACTTTCATAAATTTAGTTTCTCTGAAAATTAGAGCAGATTCGACAGACTTATTCAAAAGTTATAAGAAGTTTAAAAACGGCTAATTTTACAATTCGTAAAGTTTACAATCGGCTAATTTTATAAGTTTCTGCAGTAAGAATTTGCTAAATTCACGTAGCCGAAGATTTTTGTTTTTCGCTATTTTCTAAATGACTAAATTTATAATTGGTGAAATTTAAATTTCGCTAATTTCATTAATATCATTTTTTATTTGCGATTAATTTTATAAATGACATTATCAACTAATTTTCAAATTTATAGTTTATAACCGTTCGAGTTTAAAAATGGCTATTTTCCAGTAAACTTAAAAACATACTTAAATTAATGACCACGATTGTATGTAATGACAAATAGGTATATAAAAATTATATGAAGTCATATATAGATTATATATGGTTCTATAGAATTATATATAATTGTTTTTACCCGCCCGATGAAAAAAGTTTTTATATAACTGTTTACAGTTATATACAATTGTATATAATTCTATATAAAAATGTGAAAAAGAACAATGAAATTGTATATAAATGTATATATTTGTATATAATTATATACATTTATATATTATCACAACGTGTTTTCGTCTAGATTATATATAATTATGTACAATTCTATATAATTGTATACAAATATATACATTTATATACAATTTCATTGTTCTTTTTTGCATTTTCATATAGAATTATATACAATTGAATATATAACTGTATATAATTATATAAACATTTTATATAATTATGCATCACCTCTATCCAATTGTATATAATCCATATATAACTGTATACAGTTATATAAAATCTTTTTTCATCGGGCAGGCATGAACAGGCATGATCAGGTCTAATTTCAGGCTTGATCATACATGAACAGGCATGGTCAGGTCTGATCATTTTTTTCCGGGGTGCCTTTAAAGATGAACGAAAAATATTCATGTCAGAAAATCAACATATTGGGCTTATTGGTTTAAATAGCTATCAAGCTAACTTGAATTCCTTTGAGTGTAAATCTTTTTATTATTTTCTGAGTAGTATCTTTTACAAAATGAACGAATTGTTAAAGTTTTAAAAATTAATGATCATGTATTGCATTTAAAATAATTAATTGCATGTTAAATATTTTTGATTTAATTTTAATGTTATCCCCCCAGCGATAGGACTACCCTTGTGGAAATAATTCTCTGAAAAAACTCTTGAAAAGTCTTTATAACTCTGAATAAGACTTTTCGAAAGTCTTCACATCCCTAACTAAGTAAAGGAAAGACTTAATAAGTCTTCAAAACTCTGCAATACTCTTCAAAAGTCAAATTTTCCCTGCAATTTCGGAATTTCTCAAAGAGTTATTAAGACTTGATAAGACTTGTTCAGTTTTACAGGAAAAGAAGAAAATATTTCTTTTCAAAAAAATTACGTATCAGAATTAAATAAAACTATAAAAAAGAATTAATGCATGTTTTAAAAAAATTTTTTTTAAATAATATTTTCATCACGAAAATACTTTGATGGGCATCGAATCACTTATAGTTGAGCAAGTCAAAACATCAACAGCAAATGAAGTGCACTTGATAGTGGAAACAGATACTACTCAAAGAGTAAATCCAATCGGTATTTAATTTGGACTATCAAATATTAAAGTCAACTTTCTAGGTAGGAAAGAATTTTCTATCCACACGCTATCTGCTGGAATTAATTGATACCTAACATATTTTAGTTTACGAATTTACAGTTAGAATCTTTGAGTGTTCTTAGTTTCTAATAGGTGGCATGTGGTTAGAAAATTCTTTCCTACCTAGAAAGTTGACTTTAATATTTGATAGTCCAAATTAAATACCGATTGGATTTACTCTTTGAGTAATATCTGTTTCCAACAGCAAGTGCACTTCATTTGCTGTTGATGTTTTGACTTGCTCAACTATGAGTGATTCGATGCCCATCAAAGTATTTTCGTGATGAAAATATTATTTAAAAAAAATTTTTTTAAAACATGCATTAATTCTTTTTTATAGTTTTATTTAATTCTGATACGTAATTTTTTTGAAAAGAAATATTTTCTTCTTTTCCTGTAAAACTGAACAAGTCTTATCAAGTCTTAATAACTCTTTGAGAAATTCCGAAATTGCAGGGAAAATTTGACTTTTGAAGAGTATTGCAGAGTTTTGAAGACTTATTAAGTCTTTCCTTCACTTAGTTAGGGATGTGAAGAATTTCGAAAAGTCTTATTCAGAGTTATAAAGACTTGTCAAGAGTTTTTTCAGAGAATTATTTCCACAAGGGTATGTACCGAGGACGCTTGAATAAAATAAAATAAAAAAACATTAATTAATAATTAATTATTATTTATTGATAAATAATTAAATATTATTTATTTATAAATAATTAGTTATTTACAAGTTGAATACAGGATATAAATTGTTAACTTAATTTTTATGTATTTCATTGCAATATTATTTTAAAGCAAGTTTAACAAAAATATATTATTTAACGATCTTGTTGTTAGTTAAACATCGGTTACATTATTATTTAGCCGTTGAAATAAGGGATCATAGAATTTTTCTCACACGTGTCTTTTATGAATTTTCCTCAGAGTCTCAAGTACCTAAGGTTTTTTCGGAACTTAACTACAATGTCCCTTTATACTTGATAATAATTTACATTTATTTGAAACAAAATGTACTCTATATAATAAAAATTTTACAACATAGAACTTAAATTTTCTAATTTGGACATTTTTAACTATTTGAATTATAAATTAATAAAATTATTGAAAATAATCTAAATTACATTCAAATTTGCACTTAGCTGACCGGTAGTGTCACCTGCTGGATGCATCTAGAAGTACCATAGTGTCCACAAAGTAAAATCTAAATTAAGTTTCGCAGGTTATATCTTTGTTTTTCTGAAAAAATTGAGACGTCACTGCAAAATATTATATTACAAATTTTATTGTGTGTCTCAATTTTCTGATAAATTTTGTCGATTTTGCGTTTCATCTGGTTCATTTTTGTAGCTCGGTCAGTCGCTATCCTCCTTACTAATTTGACACTACACACACACACACACACTCGATCGTGATTAGTTAACAGAAAATACTTTGAGGGTCACTGTTTGAACGTTCTGCAAACAGCTGATTTCTCCAATCATTGATCTCTGCTATAAACACATGTTTGTGCCGTTAAATATATTTGTATCATTAAAAATCATGTGATTCATTTAATTTACAAATATAAAGTATTTTTAATGAGTATAGTTCAATAAGAGAGATCAACAAGTAATATTTAGATGAAATAATTTAAGTTAAGTGATTAATTCTTTTATAAATCACATTGAATTTTTTAACTGAAAAATAAAATGGCTGACCGTGATAGTGCATCCGAAAGTGATTCAAGTTCGATAGATGGAGGACCAATTATGATGCCTCCTTCACCAATAACTCGAGAGCAATTGCAGAAACGAATTGAATCTCTTCAACAACATAATCGAGTACTAAAAGTTGAACTTGAAACTTACAAACTTCGAGTGAAGGCTCTTCAAGAAGAAAACAGAGGGCTACGGCAAGCCTCAGTAATTATTGTAAGTTATTTTTTTTTACTGATTTTTTTTATTGTAAAATGCTTTTTCCCTTTACTAAAAAATTTTTTGATTTTTTTTCCTTCATCATTTAGCAAGCTAAAGCTGAACAAGAAGAGGAATTCATTAGTAATACTTTATTGAAAAAAATCCAAGCTTTAAAAAAAGAAAAAGAAACGTTAGCTCATCATTATGAGCAGGAAGAAGAATGCCTCACTAATGACTTGTCAAAAAAACTAAATCAATTAAGACAAGAAAAGTGTAAACTAGAGCAAACTTTAGAACAAGAGCAAGAATGCTTAGTAAATAAATTGATGAGAAAAATTGAAAAATTGGAAGCTGAAACTTTAGCAAAACAGAGCAATTTAGAGCAACTACGAAGAGAAAAAGTTGAATTGGAAAATACTTTAGAACAAGAACAAGAAGCACTTGTGAATAAGCTATGGAAAAGAATGGACAAATTGGAAGCGGAAAAAAGAATGCTTCAAATAAAGTTAGATCAACCAGTTTCGGATCCTACGTCTCCTAGAGAAATAAGTAATGGTGATGCAGCAACAAATCTCAGTACACATATACAAACATTAAGAAGTGAAGTAGCAAGATTGAGACATACTTTGTTAATGTCACAACAAGAACATACTGAAAAAATGCAGCGCTACGTTAACGAAGAAAAACATATTAAAGAAGAAAATTTAAGGCTGCAGCGCAAATTACAACTAGAAGTTGAACGCCGTGAAGCTCTCTGTAGACATTTATCAGAATCTGAATCTAGTTTAGAAATGGAAGAAGAACGTCACTATAATGAGATTGTTATGTCAGGAAGTAACATTAGAAATCGAACAGTATCAAGTCCTGTACCACACAATCCATCACCCAGTTCATCTAGACCACTAAGTCCCGGAATTAATATAGTGGGCTCTACTACTGCTCGTGATAGTTTTACATCAAATCGCTGTTTTGCTTGTGGACAGCCCGTAATAGCTCTTCCATTTTCTAGTTCTCCACCTTCAAGTACTGCTTTTATGACCTCTACATCAAACAGACGCACTTCTGATAGATTTGTCAAACCTGCGATTCCACCAACTGTAATAAGTCCAGGAGGGCCGCAATCAATGTCACCTATTACTAATACATCTGCTGGCTGCCCAATGGATATAACTAAAACATAAACTATTGATACTAATTTTCAAAAAATTTTGCTTTCCAATAGTTGAAAATCCACTGTTACGAACTATAATTGTTTTCAAATAACTGAAACATTAAGGTCTACGTTCAATAAATCATCGATTTCTTATTTGTTAAATAGATTTCTATACTAGTTTTGATTAATCATACTATACATATTTGTTATAATTATAACAATGTCTGAACGATATAAGGTTTTGTTTTAACGCATGTGCAGAAATCGTTAGTATACTTCAAAATAAGAGCATGATTAAAAATTGAGCTCTTATTTTCAGCTTTTCCTTGTAATTTTATTCGATTTTCCATTTGAATCAAAGTAATGAAATTATTTTTATACTTCACAGAATTAATAGATCTTTGCTACGTATATATGTTTTTGAAGTGAAATGAAATTTATTTATTTAATTCCAATCCCATGATCATTAAAGTCAGGATATACTACTATTGATAATATCCATTCTAATCTTAAACTACTTTTTAACATAGTCAATTCATAAAGCTGATTATTTGTCTTATATGATTACAAAAATAGAAAATCCATAAAAAAATTTTTACATCATCATTACGAGCTCAAATTTTAATCTGGCCTTTCTTTTGATGTAAACTATTGATTTTGATGAATTCTTTAATTAAAATTTTCGTTACTTTATAAGTGCTCTAATGTGAAATTTTTTTTTTCTTAGAATGTCATTTTTATGCTTTTTTAAAAAGTTGTAATATGATAAATTGTATTTTTCAAAAATTAAAGAAATACATTTCGGTGTAAATTTTGTCGTTAACATTTGTAATTATAATAATAACAGCATCAATAATATTATAGAATCATTAATTTATATGTATCAATTCTAACAAATGATCTACACTAAAACTTAGAACTTCATATTTGTTCAGTTCATTGAAATGAAATAATTAACGACCAATCAAAATTGATAGGTAGAAATTAATGAGGTTGACCCCTCCCTGATTAAAAAAAAGTATTAAGACAAAGAAAAAAGTATTGGTTTTCTAGTCAATCCAATGACATTAAAGTTAGCAGCCACTTGATAATTTTTTAATTTTATTGAACAAATAAATCTTTTCTGAAAAACTATTTTCAAAAAATTGCATTCATAATTTTTTAAAATTTCTAAATGTCAATTTTTTTTCTCATATATTTTTGTCATAATTTATTTGTTAAAAAATTCTAAAAATTAATAAATAGCTGCTGAATTAATTCTCATAATACTTTTCAATACTTTTTTCTTTGTCTCAATACTTTTTTTTTATTCAGAGCTATTAAAAAATAGCAGATTACGCATCAAAGAAGGCAAACATGGCAAAACTGAACCTTTTGAAGGTAACATGATGAAAATTTATTAATGTTTATGTTTTTACCATTAATTCATAAAATTCAACTGATAGCGTAGAAACAATAAGATATTCAGTTCACTTCTTTTTGCAGGTAAATTAACTGTTCAAACTTTCAGATGATGATTATCATCAATTGGAAGTGATTTTTCAAAATTCGTAAGTAAATATTAATTTGTAACGTATTACTACATTTCCGGTATTTTTTGTGGATCCTAAAACTCTGTTATACGTTTTACGGCAATAAATAAATAATTGATTCATTTGATAGGTTGGGTTTGCTATTTTAATGATTTTTTTTTTTTTTTAGTTTTGACTTAAATTTTGTTCTAGATAAAATCCAATTTTAAATTAGAATACTATTCTATTTATTTTTTAGAACGTGGCTTATTAAACTCACTTCGAGTTGATAAAAGTTGAACTGTGTGGACAAAATGACTTTTTTTTTTTTATTTGATAATCATCAAACTTCATGTAGCTTGTTGAGTAAAACTTTTTAAAATCAATCGGTATGAAATTTTAACGTGGTTTATTGCATCCATGTCAGTAATAAGAGCATCATTAAATTAATCAGTATATCAATGAAAGATATCTTAACGCATCTGTCTTCAATGTTATAAATAAATTCTGGTGAAAATTTCTCAAAATGTCTAACCTGAAAGATTTCTCATTCATTGGTGGTTTACAAAAACATATTGAAATTGTAAAAGAAATGATTTTATTTCCTCTTGTTTACGGTGAATTATATTCTAAATTCAATTTAAAACCACCAAGGGGATTATTGTTTTATGGCCCACCTGGTTAGTTATTTATTTTAATGTTTATTTCAATCGATAAATACTTTTATAAGATCCATTAAAATTATCACAGGAACTGGAAAAACACTAGTAGCGAGTGCTTTAGCAGTCGAGTGCAGTCACTCAGAACGAAAAGTTGCATTTATATCACGGAAAGGCTCTGATTGTCTCAGTAAATATGTCGGTGAAAGTGAAAGAAAACTTCGAAAAATATTTCATACTGCTCAACAAACAAAACCCTGTATTATTTTTTTCGATGAAGTTGATGGATTAGCTCCAACAAGATCAAGTCGACAAGATTTTGTTCATGCCAGTGTTGTATCAACTCTTTTAGCACTGATGGACGGCTTAGATAATAACTCAGAGATAATTGTCGTTGGTGCAACGAATAGATTGGAAGCGATAGATCCCGCGTTGAGAAGACCAGGCAGATTTGATCGAGAACTATACTTCCCGCTGCCCTGTTATATTGCTAGGAAAGATATTTTGTCGGTAAATCACAATAATTACTCAAGATTTATTGTTAACTTTTACTACTGAAAATATCTCATTAAAATAGAAATAAGTACTTAGAGAATAAATCGGCACGATTCATTACGATGCAGATCTACAAAAATTTGAAGGTTAAATAAATTGTGATATTAACGTACATCTAAGTAGATGTACGGACATTATAAATGTGATCTCTTTATATCTACTTATATGCCCAGATGTACATAGATCAAAAATGATGTTTTTCTGAGTACTCATGAGTATTTTTTATCCAAACATAAAATCTAAAATGATCTGACTTGGATATCTTTAATATTGCATATGACTCATATATGTGAAGATAGTGCAATATTCGATTCGGTGAAAGATATTGAATTGGTATTTGTCAATTAAAATGCCACAATAATCAATGTCTTTCTGACGTTAAAGAAACTTCTTAGTACTTTGATTTTTAGAGAGGACTGTTAAAAAATGATCAACAAATGTCTCCAAACTATTTTTTCATACCTCAATAGTTTCATATGTTCAACGTAATCAAAAATCTACTTTTGACTTAACCCTGATTAAGAAATCTAATTTGAAATGATTTAAAACCATCGGATTTGAATACTATATAGATATACAATTAACAGGGAGGTAATCGTTTCAAATCATCTTTCTGAATCAGGAAATTCACGAAATTTAGAGTCATCTTCAATATATTCTTGGTTTAAACCCTGTTTAAAATTTCCAATAGGATCCCATCAAAAGCGACAAAAGCCCTTTAGAAACCCATAAAATTTATTGGCTTTTGTCGCTTTTGATGGGATCTTATTGGAGCTTTTCAACAGGGAAGAAATTAACCCGTGAATCAGGATTTTTAGAAGATTTCATAGAAATCTAACTTTGTCCTCATGCCGCAACTTTTAAAAAATTCTGCTATTTTCTGACTAAGTTTGTTAAACTCGTTCAGAAAATACCATCAGTTCAAAATTATATATATGATATAACGCGGCTTATCCGGACGATAACGTCTCTAATTCTTAATAGGTCTTTTTCAAACTTTATACGTAATCTTTAGACGAATACCAAGGTCAAGTTCAAAGATGAGCTTAATCAGTCGAGTAGCTTAGAAATTATAGGGTTTCGAAATTTTCAGAATCAGAAAAATTCGTATTTTGGCAGGTTCTTTTGCAGATAACTTTTGAACGAAATAACTTATCTAATTTTTGTAAATTGCATTTCAAAGCTTATCAAACGAACTCCAATTTTCCTCCCATTTTATCCTCCGAAACAGAATATCACTTATTTGTCTGTAGGTTTTTAATGAAATTTTACTTTTGCAGGCGTTTTTTCAATCAATTTGTCCAATATATTTCATAAAAATCCATCTGTGGTTTTATCCTTGTTCTTAATGCTTTTTTTCTCTGTAAAATCTAAATACATTTTCTCTCTTCTACACTGTTTCTTTTCAGTTACGTCAATGTTTTCGATTAGAAAAAAATTTTATAACTTGTAGATTATTTTTATGATACCTGTGATATTTATAATTAACATTTAATTATATTTGTATGTCAGTGAATCTGTTATGACACAGATTTCCGCATCACCCTTGAGGTACTGTGTAAAATGACGTGTTCCCTTTCTATCGCATGGCGGGTCATCAGTAGGAAAATTCTGAATCATGTTATTATCAACATTCATAAGAGAAATTAGCTCTTTGTCAAAACTACTTCCATTTCGGCTGTCGAATGGCTTTTTTTCTGCAGTGCATGGAAACGTAAAATCTAAATATATTATATAGTTCCGAAATATGTAAAACTAGGCAACCTATGATTATAATCGATAAACCACAAGTTGCCTTTGGAAAGATTGCACTCGATATCGTCGGACCACTTCCAATAACTAGCGTCGGTAACAAAAATACATTGACCATCCAGGACAATTTAACTAAATATTCATTAGCAATTCCTTTGGCAGAAGCTTCCGCTGAAAATATCGCTAAAGCTTTGGCTGAGAACTTCATTTGCATTTTTGGCTGTCCTGAATCAATCCTCATAGACCAAGGTAAAAACTTTACTGGATTAGTCATGAAACATGTAACAGTTTTACCTGCTCAGGTTGGCCCCTAATCAATTTTTTAAATAAACTAACAAAACTAACAAACAATATAATTATCAGGGCACCACCAGGATTTTTAATTACGGTTCCTGGAACCGGTCCAGAGCTGAGTAATCTTATTCTTAGGGTAGAGAGAGTGGGGGGAGGTGCTGTTGAAGAATAAATAATTAATTAACAATATATCGATATTTATTAACAATAGAAAATCAACAAAATAAGTACTTATCAAAATCAATTAAATTTCACTCACACACTCACACTATAATTAGTTAAAACTTATAAACTACAGCCTAACTGTCGGCTGACCAGGACCAACGAGTCTCTCTGCGCAAAGACTGCAGTGCGACAGTGACCGTCTAGCCTAACTACCCATACAAAGTTCGAAAACCGGCCCTCGGATGGCCCATCGACGGGCAAAGGATACTGATTGACGGCCGATCATTGGCGACTTTTAATGGCCCACGGACGGCTGAATGTCCAAATGATAACAACGGCCCATTAACGGCAGTTGATTATCGGCCGATTGTAAAAAAAGTTATCGGGCCGTTAATGGCTGATCATCGGCTGAGTATGTTAAAATAAAAAAAAAAAAACTAAAAATTTAGCCGATATGCCGTAGAATTTTTTATTCCTATAATCGTATTGGCGTTATGAAGTCAAGTAGTAGAAGATGTAGCACAGGAGCGTCGATCCTAGTCGGATATTCCGAAAAAATTTTAAAGGTTAAGTCGAAGTGGGAATCGAACCTGGTTCGTCTGCGTGAAAGTCTCGATCATTACCGGCTACGCTGCATGCTGGAATCTAACTGAAAAATTCCACTTAGCTATTTGAATGATTGAAATATATTTTATTACTGCATATACAGATTATGAAATTTATCAGTACTCAATTTTGTCGATTTTTGTATAAAGTTTTTAAATGTCTGAAGACGATTATTTTTTTCATTCTAAATTTAATTTGCACCAAACCTATTTAGGCTAATCCCTTATTAGAAAAAGAGATTCAAAAAGATTACCTCAATGTAAAGTGTATATCTATGTAGTAGTAAAAATAAAATCTTTTTCAATTTTTTCAAACAATTTTAATCTTTTTAAATCTCTTTTTCTAATAAGGGACAGTTGATCCTTCAATAGTTATATGTTTGTTTCAAAAATTATGCCATCCTTTTCTCAAGTCAAACTTCGAAATCACATTTAAAATTTTTATTGTCTTGTTTTATTTGCTCATTATTTTTGTTTAGATCTACGATAATCTTGTATAAAAGTTTATATATTTTTTTATTTATTTATATAAGTTTATATATAACTTCTATTTGGATCAATAATAATCTTAAATAAACATTACAATATCTTTTTTAATTTTTTAAATATTATACTTCGCGTAATGCATCTCCGAAAACCCAAATTTGTGTTATTATAAAATAACAAATTGGCCAAGAACAGCCAGACTTTGGGCGATAAATGGATATTAATTGCAAAACATTAATGTTCGCAATAGACGGCGACCAGCGTTTAACCAAGTATGGCCCGTTGACATATCTCTATAACTGGCCAATCGTTGGCTGCCAGATATCGGCCGATGGTCGGGATTGTTTCCATTAACGGCAACTTTGTATGGGTATCGGCTAACCAGAACTAAACACTTTTTATAAGCCTAACTATCGGCTAACCAGAACTATTTAATTACTCTGCACAAAGACAACAGTGTGACAGAGATCGTCTAGCCTTACTATCGGCTAAGCAGAACTGACTTAACACTATTAACACTCTATCACGCATGACCCACACTAATCTTCACACACATAACCCACACTTGCATGATTTTATTTTATAAATTTTAATTTAACAAAATTGACTGTACTTAATTTTAGTTAAATATTGTAAACTTAATTATTCAATCATTAGTTATTAGTGAAACGATAATTCAAAATTCACAATCAAATTCCAAAAGACTTAACGAACATTCAGTTTCAAATTCCGATTGTAAATTTTAACTCTGTATTAAAATATTAGATAGATTAAAATTCCTGAGTAACCTATTGTCATGGTCTTAATAATATAACAATAATTATTTAGAATAAAAGGTCTTAATACCTTGAATTAACTTTTGATAATTAAATTAATCACGATATAAATTTTAGAATTGAGTTTATAATTATTAACACAAGTTTATTGTTGTAAATTAATTAATTCTGACCGAATTTTCCTGTGACATTTTCTACTCAGGATAACTAATTTCTTAGACTTAATGTCCACGCCGATAATTATTAATTTTCAGTAAATTTTAGTTTAACTAATTCACGGACTTAATCCTAAAAATTACTAAATTTATCATTAATAAATAAAATAGTTTTACAATAAAATATTTTCAATAATTAATTCTTAATAAAATATCCGATAATTTTCCAATAGTTTTATAAATTATAAAAGAATCGACATAAGTCGAAGCATTCGAATTTATTTGCTAGAACATTCGCTAGCTTACTTGTCTTTGACTTTGGGTATTGGAATTTACTGCGACACAAAATGTACTGACGCTCGACCAAAAATTCCACGAATAAAAGGTTGTCAATTATTTTTCAAGTGACAAAATTAATCAATTTTTCTTAAGTTAATTATTATAAAAATTATAACAATAAATTTAACGAATTTTTCTGATGTTAATTAATTAATTGATAAATTTTTAGTTGTTAAATTTTTCCCGCAAGGTCGATTGAGTGATTCTCGGGTATAAGCCCCCATGAAAATCACTCAGTACAAACTAGCAAATGTTCAACTATTACTTATTGAAATAATCGTCGATTAAACGATCCAATTGATAATTAAATAGGAGAAGTAACTGGGTATCTGGCACGATCTGGCCGCACTGTTTTCCACTGCACGGCTCACCTATTTTAACCCAAAACTCCCCCTTCCTATTCTCTCTTTAGGCCCGAAGATCGAGACGCGCCAGTGCTATGTCGAATAATTATCGATATCCGGTGACTTATCGATTTAGGGTAATTTTACCCTGTTACAAACATCTAGCAAAATTATTTAAAATTAGGAAATTTCAAACTACCGCTTTCCATCCACAAACAAACGGCTCCCTGGAAAGAAGCCATTTAGTATTAGTTGAGTACCTACGGCATTTTATCGACCAAAATAGGGATTGGGACACGTGGTTAAAATATGCAATGTTCTCTTATAATACGTCCATTCACGAGGGCACGAGATTTACACCACACGAATTAATATTTGAGGGAACTGCCAATTTTCCATCCAGTTTCATCCGGGAGAGCAATAAAAGAACATATATTGACTATTTAGTCGATTTAGTAATAAAACTGAGAGAAACAATCGAAATCTGCAGGAAATTTAGAAAAAGCTAAATTAAAATCTAAAGAGTACTACGATCGTATATATATATATATATATATATATATATATATATATATATATATATATATATATATATATATATATATATATATATATATTGAAACACTAAATTTTTACTTTTATGAAAAATCTTAGTTTCCAGGTCACTAAACCTCGCGGATAAGAATTAGTCGCCTGGATTTTGTTTATAATTTTGGTCCACTGCCCTTGGGATATTCCGCTCCCGTATTTATGATTGTCTTTTGTTTTAAGAAAGCTCGATTAGATAGATTATAGGACAGAAGTTACCATGTGTGCCAGTTAAATTTATTTTACTTACTTACAAATGTTACTGTGCAGATGGTCCTTCTTCCGTGGTTGGTGTTTTAATTAATTAGATGGAATTACGCAGTGTGAATAGTGTAGTGGATAAATTAACTTGATTGATGACAAAATTGCAACAAACTTAATTTTATTTCACTAACTAAACACTTGAATTATATTTATTATATTCGGTGACGAAATACAATAGATTTGTAATAGGAATATTTTACTAATTATTATTCTAGGTTGTCGATAGTTAATTATTTATAATAACGTAATGATATTTTAACACAAAGTAGTTGTAATAAGGATAATGTAAACTTAATAATTAAATAATAGATTTGATAGTTGTTAATAATTTTTGTAGTTTTGGTGAGTAATCACCTAATAGTGGTAATAGTGGTATAGTGGTAAGAAAATGACTTTAGAATCTAGCGAGGTGGTTGACACCGGGGGATAGATCGAAGTGTCGATCACCGCTCAAGTATCGGGGTTTGTGACCGTTCTTCCCCTCCTCGTGCCGTCTTGTGACATCACGGGACTACCTATTATTTTAGCTAGTGTCGGTAACGAAAATTTCGGGTGGTAGTTCGCCAGGCTGATAAAGTCGGGACATTTTGTAGTGTCTCAATCCTCCCTGCCAAGCCAAGACTACCCCGTCAATTTTTGAACCGAGCTAGCTCTTTTAAAAGAATCGGTGAATCGTCACCAGGTTTGAGGGTAATAGGATGATAGGAGTTAGTGGTGAGTGATCACCTAGGAAGGGTAGTTTGATGAGATGATAGTGAGGAAAGTTTGGTTTGGTGAGTAGTCACCTGAGGAATGGATATGTTGGTAGACTGGTGAGTCATCACCTGTAAAGAAAAAAAATTATTAATTAAAATTTAAAATTATTTTTAAATAAAGAATTTGTTGTTGGTGAATTTTTTGAGCGAATGTCGAAACTCCGGTCTAGACTTCGATCTATTGAGCTAAAAAAGATATAAATTAGAGATTTTATAATAAAATTTTTTGATTATAATGGTTGATTTTTTCTTTTGATTTGGACTGCAGCTGTAAATAAAACAAATTAAACTGGCAGATAATATATTAGATGATATGAATGATTTTGCGATTATATAGAAATTAATATGAATAATTATTTGAATTTTATTTTATAGTAGTAAACACACAATTTTTAGAGTATATAATGAACTGATATAAACTGACTTGTCAGTAATGAACAAACAAAAAAAATTAAAATAATAAGAAAATAATGTAATAAAAATTATTAAAGTATTAATGAAAGAGTGGTGAATGAGGATGAAAACTTCCTGAACCGTAAGGGGGGGTTTATTTCCTCATGGCACGAAGATGGGCCTCGTAGAAGAGTCTCATGTCCTCTTGGGTGTACTTGGTACTGATCTAGTCCTTGTATTTTAGCCAGCGCTGGTTACAAACCCGGCACATGGGGTCGAAGAATTGATTTGCCACTCCGCATCCTGAACAGCGTCCACGGAAGTGGTCTTTTAATTCTTTTTCGTGAGGGCGGAAACACGTTTCCGTTGTCACTTAGTCCTGGTAACAGACGTGATACATATCTGGTCTCCATGGTAGACGGCATTCGGCAATTTTGTGTGTTCGTTGCCGACAATTCTGGCACCCTGTGGAGAAGAACAGTGACTGAGCTTGGGAACGGCAGCACAAGTGCTGCGGATTGCTTTACAGAAAGTGTTGTAATCCATAAAGCGGATTCCGTTATGCACGCATACCTGGTTAGCATCTGTAGTAGTTGTTGATGGAGTTGGTGAGTCAGTGTCAGCCAGAAACTGTTGATATGCAGCTTCTGGTGATATCGGCGCACTGTACTCAGGTGCTGACGTGGTCTGGGAGTACGGTAACGAATGAGCGTACGTTACCATTACTGTTTTAGCCGGTGCGCCCTTCTTGATGGCTCTTGTTGCTTGGAGGAGGTTCGATTGCTCCTGGGTGAGCTCTCCTCGAGCCGCTCTGTGGGCCAATAATGGAGATGGAGGGAATTGAGAACCCTCTCGGATGGGCCTGGACGTTGATGTGTGAGGTTTCAGTCCAGCATTCGGTCCACATGCTGTCGCTGGCTGGCTGGCTAGGACTGGAACTACCGCCTTGTTGGTTGGCGTAGTCCCGATGTTGTAGACCGTCCTGATGGTCTGTTCTTCGGTGACTTGGAAGGTTATGGGTCCCTCCTGGTGTGCTTTTTGATGAAGGTCATCACCCAGCTGCTTGATGGAGGGTTCCATCGCCTCGAGTCGGTGGTTGACGGCAACGACTTCTTCGGCTACATCGCGAAGGTTCCGACGTTGCTGGTTGGTTGTCTCAGCTAGGTTGGTGATATCGCGTTGTAAAGACTAGATGTCACGTGTGTTTCTTTGCAGCTGCATGCGCAGATGCTCAATGCCATCCAATATGTCATTGACCCAGAAAGGTCGCTCGTTGGTGAGTCTAGCTGTTGGCTGAACTAGAGAGTCTAGTCGGCTCACGAATGCTGAGGCAACTATTTGTTGACTCGCATCAGTGACTGATGGCTGCTCTGTAGCTGCCTTGCTGCTCATGGATGTCAAAGTATCTTCTGGCTGGTTAGCATTACTGACTGGACCTGTAATCAGACTGCTGGCCACTGGTGTCGATGTGACTGCTACTGGAGTAGTTACTGCGGTAACTACGGTAACCGTGCCGGGCTGGACTGCGAGGGGCCTGGGAATTCGGCCGAAGGTGAGCTGGGTAGCTTCCTCTGGAGTCAGGTTAGGCTTAGCCATGGTCGGTGACGATGCAGAGGTTACAGCTGACGGTTCAGGTGATGGTGGTGATACAGTGTCGTTCAGATGAGGTGAAATGGCGTCGGAAGCTAGCGTTTCGGTTAGCGGGTCGAGAATCAATGACTCCAAACTCGCATGCGGACTAGCTTTCGACTCGCTGCTGGTAATAGATGACATTGTAGTACTCTCAGTAGTTTCTTTCTGTAATGAAATTTGTCTATTAGACCTTCGTGGAATTTTCAAATCATTTAAATAATGTGTGCTGAGGCCATTGCCATTTAAATCTGATAATTTCACGACCATCGGACTTATTATATCAGTAACTACTGCGGGTCCTGCATATTTAGGTGCTAACTTCGCGCTATAGCCATCAACTTTTTTACTTAATTTTTTATTTAAATAATCAACGCGATCCCCAACCTGTAAATTGATAGATTGAGTAGAGAATCGTTTTTCATGTTGTTTTCGTGTTCGTTCCCGAGCTTTTAACATATAATGTTCTGTAAAATGGCGAAGTTCATCTATTCTACTTATGCGGGATTTCCAAACAGTTATATCAGTCTCGTCAAAGTTTTCAGTAACAGATGTATCTGATATCGGGTGTGGGTCACGACCATGATTTAAATAAAATGGGGACACGCCTAGTGTGGTGTGGACTGCAGTATTATAGGCAAATTTTAAGTCTGGTATGTGAAAGTCCCAGTCTCGTTGGTTTTGTCCAGTAAATGAAATAATCATGGCTTCTATCGTGCGATTGCAACGTTCTACGGGGTTCGCACATGGGTGTCCTATTGTAGGCGTAAGTAAGATATTGTACTGTTTTATAAGGGCCAAAACGTCTTTATTTATAAACTCTTTGCCATTATCTGAAATAATTTGTTTAACTGGGCCCCAGTGGGTTAATACTCCGCGTAAATGCTTGATTATTTCTTTGCCAGTTTGTTGTCTTAATGGGAAAATTTCTAAGTATCGGGTGTAAATGTCTTCAATTACTAATGTATATTGGAAGCCAGATGAGGATTTAGTGTAAGGGCCTATGGTGTCCATGGAGATGATAGTCCATGGCTGAGTTGGTGGTCTAGTACCAATATAGCCTTGCGGTTTAGCCTGATTACTTTTTGTTTTAAGACAACTCTCACAAGAATTGACATAGGAAACAACATCTCGGAACATACCGGGCCAGTAATGGGTTTCGCGGATACGCCAGTAGGTTTTATCGATACCTAAATGTCCCGATTGAACATCGCAATGGGCTTTCTCGAGTTGTGGCTTGACTTCAGGTTCTGTGAGAACGATTTTCCACGCGGTAATATCACCTAGAATTTCCTTGATTGCGGTTGGGCGGTAATAATATAGTCTTTCGTCTTCGTACTTCCATTCGGGGTATTTTTCCGGGAATTTTTGGACTACTCGAACTTTTTCGTTGTACCATGAAATTTCAGGTTCAGTACTGCTACGATTTTGAATTGCTGAGAGTTCTGTTAATCCAGGATCTTCATTAAGGCGTGATAGAGCGTCTGGAGCTTCGTTCTGAGTTCCTCTGTAATGGATAATGTCCAACTTGTATGCTGATAAGTCAATAGCCCACCTAGCTAAACGACCTGCTGGATCTTTTAAATTATAGAGCCATTTTATCGCGGAATGGTCAGTATAAACTGTAACTGGAAGACCTTCTACGTATCCACGTAATTTCCGTAAGGCCCAAGCTACCGCGAGGCATTCTTTTTCTGTCGTCGTGTAATTAATTTCAGCTTTATTCAGAGGTCTGCTCAGACACATAATTAAATTCTCTCGATCTTCTTTAAAGTCGTACTGAGTGAGAATTGCGCCTAGTCCAGTGTTACTCGCGTCAGTGTATAAGCGATAGGGGTGATCTGGCTCAGGCAGAGCTAATGTGGCTGCTTGTAGTAGAGATTTCTTAGTCTCGACAAATGCTTTTTCTTCTACATCAGTCCATTTCCAGTCTACACGCGTGCTTGTTAATTTATTTAAAGGACCTTGGACTTGTGCAATAATTTTAAGGTGTTTGTGATACCAATTTACAAGACCGTTAAATCTACGAAGTTCCTTGCGGTTAGTAGGTCGCGGATAATCGGCTATTGGTTCGAGTCGCGCTGGATCCGGACTCATGCCTTCTTCATTAATTATGAAACCTAGGAATTTAACTTCGGAACGTCCGAATTGGCTTTTTTCTTCGTTCATTTTGAGGCCCGTGGTTCGAAAAGCTTCGAAAACAACTTGTAAATACGTCATGTGTTCCTCTAGAGTATTACTGATGATAATCCAATCATCTAAGTAGGCAAAAATTTTTTCCTGCGCGCTGGGTAAATATTTCCGAGCCTTTTTTCAAAGAATTTGCATTACGATTCGGAGAACTTGGTCAGTGAGAGCTTGATAAGTACTAGGAGCGTTAACAAGCCTGAATGGCATACGAATCCATTCGAATTGGCCACGGCCATCGACACAAAATGTTGTATAGTGTCGACTACTCTCTTCGACTAATACCTGATGAAAAGCGTCGCTGAGGTCGATAGTAGAAATAATTTTTGCGCCTCGAAGGCTGGATAAAATTCGATGCATGATTGGTAATGGGTACGCTGATTGTTTGGTCTTTTTATTTAAAGGACGATCATATTTAAAGTCGATACACATGCGCCAGGTATTATTTTTCTTCGCGACCATAACTGGTGAGCAAGCCCAGCTACTATTCGAAGGTCGGATATATCCTTTCTCGAGTAATTGGTCCACTTTTTCGTGCAATGCTTTCATTACCGGCTGACTGCGTCTGTATGGTTTACAGCGTACTGGGGTTTCGTCAGTTACTTCAATACGATGTTTTATTAAATTAGTGACTCCTAACATGGTAGATTTATTTTTATTAAATTCTGTCTCGAGAAAATTACCTAATTCAGATCGTTCTGATGAAGATAGAGCATTTAATGTCAGGGGTTTGTTTTTATTTGTACGGGAACGAAATTGATGTTTGATGGAATTACCGTCTAGGTACCAAGTAGCAATTTTTGATTCTACATGAACGTCTGCAGACTGCCAGAAATCTAAACCGAGGATGATTGGGGTTGATAGACCAGGTAATACGCTCAACCAGGTTAAGATAGTCTTTCCATCGAGTTCTACTTTGAATGGAGCGCCTCCGCGGGTATATATTGAAGCAGAGTCGGCTAATGTTACTCCTACAGTACTGGTGGGATCTGGGCTGAGTTCTTGAAGTTCATTGCCTTGGATTCGATTGTACGCGGTCTCAGAGATGTAGCTTCGTTCGCTTCCGCTGTCCAACATGGCTTCAATGTTAAAAGGTCCGATTGTGATATCTGCAATCATGCGACTTACAAGCGTTGGTGCCTGCGTATGCGATAGATATGTCCGATTCTGATGATTGGGACCGTGTATTTGCATAAGACAGTCGGGTGTTTCGTCATGGTCTGATTTGATTTTTGATTTCGGTGAATCAATGGGAAATTCCGATTCTGAGTCTGATTCGTAGTCACAATCGTCATAGTCCTCATATTCCGAATCTGAGATGTTTAGTTGTGGAGGATCAAATAGGAAATCCGAGATTTGGAAAGTACTAGCTTTACAGTTGTTAATTTTTGGCTCTACCAAGGTGTTAGCTGGAGAAATAGATGATACGTGGGTTTGACTGACTGATTCAGTAGTACTATTTGTCTCTACTGCAACGGTTTTGACCCTGGCTGCTGTAGAGGGATACACCAGGGCACCTACTAGTTTTTTGGATCCGGGTTTCTCGGCAACGGTGGTAAACCAGCTCTGGCCCGAATCTCATCGGTGGTTTTCGCGCAACATTTGTCGGATGTATGTCCATAACGTCCACAGCGTATACAGGGCGCGGAAGGTGGTGGTGGAGAGAGAGTCTTTTGCAAGTTTTTGAACATGCCCTGCATTGCTATCTGAAGATTATTTATTGACGATACTATTGTATCTGTAGTGTCGTCTTTTGACTTCTCTTTACGGAAATTGAGTTGTTTGTTAGTTAATACCGCGTCTAGGGTAGTTTGTTCGTTGTTTTCCGTATTTAACGCGTCTTGATCAGGATCTGTGTCGGTAACGGCGTTTATTCGCGTTCTGGATTTGGAATAGCCCTGATCATTACAATAGCCCTGTTGTAACTTATACTGTTATGCAAGTCGTTTTGTGAGTTGTCTAGTCTAAGTAAGTCGTCTGATAACTGTGGATATAGACTTGAACTGGGAGCTTGAGTCGGGTTAAAATTTAGTAAATTCTGGCTTGATGCGATTACATGGAGATCTTGTGGGATCTGGTTCGCATTATTGTTTACAGGTACCGGGAATCGGTTTACTGGCGTATGGGAAAACATTTTTGAAAAATTCTGATATTAAAATTTTTTCTTAATTATTTTACTTAATTAATTTTCGGTTGGATTAAATTTTCGGGAATTTTATTTTATGGTGACACACCTGATAGAAAATTATAATCTTAGATTTTTTGACAATGGTTTTCCTTGGTAACGTACTCAAGCTCAATCGCTACCATCCCGGATTTATTTAATAATTATTCGATACTCGGGGTTATTAATTTAATCACTAAATTTTACTTCGACAATGAGCTTATTAATTTATGGTAGTTAATTTGAACGTTAATTTTCTGAAATTCGAGCTGTGAAATGAAATAAAATAATTTATTTTAACGGCAATGTTTAATTTTAGTCTTAAAATATTTTCTACTAAGAGTTTATTTTGAGTAATAAAATTAAATAAGAGATTTAGTTTTGATTTAACTAGACAAAAGAAATTCTTGTGTAGGAATAAAACTTAAAGATTTTAATTTTATTTCCGAACGTTACAATACTTAGTATATGACGACCGATTCTTCGAAGGACGTTTGAGTGAAGCGACCTTGTGTCGTGTTTACTTTAGCCCGAGCGTGCAGTGTGTTTATGGCTTACGACCCGGCACACAAAATATAATAGACAATGGATATGTGAGATTTATGTACTGATAAAAATTTTGTCGAAATTATTTTTACTGGAATTTTACTGAGAGTACTTCTCAGTTATCGTAAAATAAATGACATCAGCATAAATCTATGGGGTATTCCATGCCAAATCGACCACTTTTGACCCCGAGCCTTTTCGATTTGGCCGAAAGTTTTCCATCCTTTTCTACCCTATAAAAAACGGTTCTCAGAATTTTTTTGAATTTTTTTACCTAACTCCAAAAAAGTTATGAATTTTTCAAAAAAATAGCTTTTTTATTTTCAAATAGCCATAACTTTTTCAAAACTAAACATTTAGGTACCTTTTTTTTTTTTAAATTTTTGTTTTTAGATGTACTTTCCGATAAAAAATATTAAAACATTTTTGTAAGTCAATACATATGGAAATTTTTCAGTTTTTTGACAAAAATCAATGATTTTTCGAAGTTCGACATTTTTTTTTCTAAAATAAACTTTAATCAATTCCACAGTTATCCCTGTAGAACCCAGATTGGGCCGATTTCTATTTCTATTTTTTTTATTCAATTGAAAAAATATTGTTAAATTTTCAAAAATGGAAAAAAAATTTTTTTTCATAAATTTTATTTATATAATGAGATAAATACAATTCAACGATTTTACGGCATTATATTCACAATTTAGAGGCTTCATCGATGACTGTAATTAGTAAGATCAATAATTGATGCAGCTAAAATTAATTACTTTTCTCTCTGTCGTTTAAATATTTTACAAATTCTGTGTTCATTCGAATTCGAAAAGTTTTTAACTAGTAAACAACCATTTTTGTCCGGAATTATACAATGTAGTTGTTGAGTTCCTGTAATCGGTTTCGTTTTCAAAAATCGATCATTTAAATCATTTACTGCTGTGTCATAATCTTCTTCTGGGGAAAACTTCACTATAATATTCGGCAAGTTATCCGGTGCAGAAGCCCATTCAAAAAGTTCTTCTGGTGTCGTTATTTGTTTGTCTACCGCGAGTTGGAGACTTGCTCTCGCTGCAAGTCGTTTGAGAATACCACTGATTCCATCACACGGACCTTTCCCATGGGCAGTCGCAAAAAAATGCCATTCAGCAGGAATATCAAAATCATCTTCGTGGTAATATAAATTTACAAAGTTTTTAAAGTTTTTAAATTGTTGAGGAGCTCCATCAGAAAAATAATAAATCTTGTTACAACGTTCAGGAAGACTTTTCACGTAATCAGTTATTATTTCGATGAAAACATGAACAGCAACGGCATCATGTTTGTTAGAATCTGAGATAATTACTAAACTTTTGTGTTCAAGTTTGTTATTTACTGTATAATAAATAACGACTGGAAAAACTGTTGCCTGATTATTATTCCAGTGAAAACCAGCTGCCGCGTTTTGTACTACGAAGGCATAATTTTCTGCAAAATCACAAATAATAACGTATTCGTTTGGTTTCAATGTTTCTTTCAATGTCTTCAAGAATTGGGCTTGCTCCTTAGCAATGAACGAATGAGGTAGAAGAATTTCTAACTCACTACAAAATTTTTCCACAAATTCTTCTGTAGGCTTAATAATAGTTTCTAAACTACTTCTCGGTTTTGATATCCAATATTTATATGTAATATTCTCGATTTCCCGGTCCTCAAAACATTTTAGTAAAATTTTACTCAACTCATCGACCCCAGGACAGTTTTTAAATCCACCTAAATAACACTGAAAAGATGGATTTTCACATATAATCATGCTCAAGTAATCGCTGTAGTGTTTAATGGGCTTTTCTGTGTTCCTTGTCAAAGAATAAATATTTGCACCTAAAATAACAGTAATTTAGTAAACTTAAAATTCACGCATTTATAATTATTAATTAATTTAATAATTACCAAGCATCATTAACTTCACGTTTTGATGAATCGTACACACGCAGATGGTGTGTGTTCCACTTGCCCCTGCTAACACACAATGTTTTGGTCGCAAAGAAGCAAATTTTGAAAATCCAATTCTCTCAGTAGGATTTATTTCACAGAAACATTGGTATAATTCTTTTAAGTTAGACAGGATAAGTCTTTTTTGGACGTGTATCCGATTACCATCATCACTTCGAATTGATACAAAGTCTTTCATACCGGGCATTTGAGCACTATATTCATCATCGTTGTAAAAATTTTCAACTTTTAATTTTACCTGATCAGTAATTGTCCTCCCTATACAAAAATGTTGAGTAATTTAGTTTTCAAGTGTATTTAAAACATCGATTTTACGCTACCCATACCTAATTTCGATTCAGGTGTAGAAAGTAAACCCGTTTCTTCAACCAAATTTTTGCTACTCTTGACAAATGTCTTGATGTATTCATAGTTTCACAAATACGTCTCTCACTCCATTTTACAGGTAATAATGTTAAAATTTGTATTTTCAAAGACTTATCAGTTTCTTTATCGTTGAATTTATCATACAACATTTTAATTAGAGAGCGAAAATTTTCACCATCGTCATCAATCGATTCTTCATCTGAAGAAGAAAGCAAAACTTTTATCAAGCTGTCGGATACCCGATTTATTTTATTGTTCAAAAATTGATTATCATTCAATTTCTTCGATGGAATCGGTGATTGATTTAACAATTCTAATGCATGGTTTATTACGGGCAATTGAGTTGCAGCGCTAACTTGGGATCCTGAGCTTGATTGTGATGCTTTGGGTTCGCTATCAAATGACATGGAACCTTAAAAATAATAGTGAAACATATAGCTACTAGAAATGTATTCAAGTAACGTATAAATAATTAAAAAACTTACGGAATGATAAGGATAATGGGAGATCCATGGCAGTTGTATTACTATCATTATCAGCCTGATCATTGTTGTCATTATTGTCACTATAGTTGTCTTCACGGTCACTTACATCAGCACTAGGATCATTACGAGCATTTGTTTGTTGCTTCACTAACTCTGAAGCTTTTTTTCGACATGAACTGCATAATAAATAATTATCATCTAATCCTAACGTTACTTTCATAATATCAGTCGCCGGACGTAAACCAATTTTTTTAAAATGAGATTCCAACTCAAAAGGATTACAACACCGATCAAATACCTTTTTTGACGCCATAAAGACAAATTAAAAAAGCGCTTATAAACTAGAGAAATTATTTATTTATACAACAAATGTAATGACAATCTTTTATAAAACACTAGATTGCACAAAAGATTTATAGGTTATGTTTTAGATCTCAAAATGAAAAAGCCGCACTTTTAATCAAAACATACTAGCTTATAGCATCTAGTTTACTGGCTATAGTAATAGGTAAGTCGATAATTGTTATCCCTAGTTTATCGATCTAATTGATATATTAAAATTTGAATCTTACTAAATACAGTCATCGATGAAGCCTCTAAATTGTGAATATAATGCCGTAAAATCGTTGAATTGTATTTATCTCATTATATAAATAAAATTTATGAAAAAAAATTTTTTTTCCATTTTTGAAAATTTAACAATATTTTTTCAATTGAATAAAAAAAATAGAAAGAGAAATCGGCCCAATCTGGGTTCTACAGGGATAACTGTGGAATTGATTAAAGTTTATTTTAGAAAAAAATTAAAAAAAAAAAAATGTCGAACTTCGAAAAATCATTAATTTTTGTCAAAAAACTGAAAAATTCCATATGTATTGACTTACAAAAATTTTTTAATATTTTTTATCGGAAAGTACATCTAAAAACAAAAATTAAAAAAAAAAAAAGGTACCTAAATGTTTAGTTTTGAAAAAGTTATGGCTATTTGAAAATAAAAAAGCCATTTTTTTGAAAAATTCATAACTTTTCTGGAGTTAGGTAAAAAAATTCAAAAAAATTCTGAGAACCGTTTTTTATAGGGTAGAAAAGGATGGAAAACTTTCGGCCAAATCGAAAAGGGTCGGGGTCAAAAGTGGTCGATTTGGCATGGAATACCCCCTATACAATAATCGGATTGTAGTAATGTAGGGATTAATTTTATAAGTTTAGAATTTTTTTTTCTAAGTTTTCAGCAAAATTTTTGCTGTTTGAATAAATTTTTATAATGATTTATGACGAAAATTCTATCAATGAATCGTATTTGTTAAATTTTCATCTGTAAAGTATTGAATTTTTGAGTTGAAAATGAATTTATAAACTTTTGAAATTTTTGTGGAACAAAGACATTCATTAATGAGGGCAGCGTCCCTGTTCGAGCGCCATTGAAACACTAGAATTTTTACTTCTATGAAAAATCTTAGTTTCCAGGCCACTAAACCTCGCGGATAAGAATTAGTCGCCTGGATTTCGTTTATAATTTCGGTCCACTGCCCTTGGGATATTCCGCTCCCGTATTTATGATGGTCTTTTGTTTTAAGAAAGCTCGATTAGATAGATTATAGGACAGAAGTTACCATGTGTGCCAGTTAAATTTATTTTACTTACTTACAAATGTTACTGTGCAGATGGTCCTTCTTCCGTGGTTGGTGTTTTAATTAATTAGATGGAATTACGCAGTGTGAATAGTGTAGTGGATAAATTAACTTGATTGATGACAAAATTGCAACAAACTTAATTTTATTTCACTAACTAAACACTTGAATTTGTAACAGTTTTACCTGCTCAGGTTGGCCCCTAATCAATTTTATAAATAAATAAACATAACTAACAACAATATAATTATTAGGGCTCTACCAGGATTTTTAATCACGGTTCCTGGAACCGGTCCAGAGCTGAGAAAACTTAATCTTAGGGTAGAGAGAGTGGAGGAAGGTGCTGTTGAATAATAAATAATTAATTAACAAGATCGATCGATATTTATTAACAATAAAAAAAAACTTAACAGTGGTTGACTCAAAATTAGTTAACACAATTCATTCACTCACACACTAACCACACTTAACAATATCTTATTCTCGACGAGCCCCCTTCGGCGTCTACCCGTTGATTTCTAACACGTGCCCCTTTCGGCGTCTACACGTGACGGGCCCCTTTCGGCGTCTACCCGATTTCTAAACCTATAATCACCCGCACAGAGACGAATCATATACCGGGCTCGTTGACTCGGCTCACAGGAGTAACAGCCCAGCGACGAAACATAGACCTAGATACTCGGTAACTCACACTTAACCCACACTTGTCTCACACTCACACTACTAACTAACTTTAATTAATAAATTTTATTTTATAAATTTTACTTTAATAAAAATTGACTGTAACTAATTTCAATTAAATATTCCAAATCAAATTATTCAATCATTAGTACACGGAAAAAAGTAAACTGTAATAAATGATAATCGAGTTGTAATAAATAATGATCAACTGATAAAAATTACCATTTCAAACAGTAAAATCGTGATTTTACTAGTCACTATATAATATTTATTATTTAAATGCTACAATTTATTGTTTACACGCTAAAAAATACTATTTCAAACAGTAATAATCGCTATGTGAAAGTCGAAAATGTTAAAGTATAATAATTAAGAACTTTGACTTTGATATTTATAATTTCGTATGTAAAAAATGATCGTATGATATTTAAAAAATATAAACTACAGTTAGTAAATTTTTATATAAGCAACGTCAATATTTACAAAGTAAAATGGTAAATTTTAAACGCAACGCTAAAGATGGAACTGTAATTATTGATGTGCTTCGACGGGTAAAATATACATTTTAAAAGTAGAATTTTTACTGTTTCAAATGTTAAATTCTCCCAGAGTGTAGGACCTTCCCCTTCTCCTTATTTGTAACGTTAATGCTCTCGCAGAGCATTAGCATGTACTACAGTTGAATCGCGTTATGAGTCCGGCTTGTTTTCTTTGTTTTTGAACCAGACTCGTGTTAATAAGAGAGAGACACAAGGAGGGCTCATAATGCGACTCGACTGTATTTTTTTTGCCAATGCGCATGACTTTTTTAACACGTGTTGGACAGCACCGATTTCAACACTGCCAAGATAGCCAGAAATACGTGGTTAATAAAACTCCTGACAAAAATGACCCTCCGACGTTCTTATAGCGTTGCGGTTAGGTGATAGTATCGCGTGCGTTAAGGTTACTATTCGAAACTCGGTTAGGGCAATATTTTTCTGAATTTATTTTTAAGGCAAGCGTAAGACTTCTTCACAATGAATGAATGCAAATGTGATTGAAATCTTATCCCCTCCTCCAGCTCCTCTAAAAAACTCCGAAAATAAAAAATGGAAAAAAAAAATATTAATTAAACAAAAAAAAAACAAAAAAAGACAAAATAAAAAAAAATTTTTTATTTATAGTTTTTTTTTATTGTTAATTTTTTTGTTAATCCCGATAGCAAATTTAATAAATTATATCCGAAAATAATATTTAAAACTATAAAATTTAAATAGTCAGGGTTGTTATTTACTATTATTATTTTTAAAAATTACTTGGCGTGATATTATAAAATACATATTAAAATGGCGATTTTTACTGTTTGAAACTGTAAAATTTATAAAACCACTGTTGTTATTTACTATAGTCATAGTCACAATTTACTCGGTACGATAGTATAGACTACACATTGAAATGGCAATTTTTACTGTTTGAAACTGTAATTTTTAAAGATGAAAGAGTCGTTATTTACTATAGTGACCGCTACTAATCACTTATTTTGGATATTAAATTATAAATTGTGGCTTTTATACTTTCTACATTTAGATTTGTAATATTTACATTTTTGCCACCCGATGTCCACTGTAAAGTTTGAAACTGTAAAAAGTAACCGGAATCCGAGTGAATTTTACAGTTTACTTTTTTCCGTGTAAATTAATAAAACGACAATTTTCAATTTACAATCAATTTCTAACTAACTATTACAGTTCTCAATTTTCCGATTGTTAATTGTAATTATTTTAAAATATTAGACGGATTAAAATTCCTCAGTAACCTATTGTCATGGTCTTAAGAATATAACAATAACTATTTAGACAATAGGTCTTAATACCTTGGATTAACTTTTGATAATTAAATAAATCACAATATAACTTCTACGATCACGTTCAAAATTATTAACATAAGTTTAATTAATTAATTCTGACTAAATTTTTACGGTGACAATTTTGACCCAATAGCTGATTTCTTGGACTTAATGTCCACGCCGATAATGATCAAATTCAGTAATTTTAATTTAACTACTCCACGGACTTAATCCCCAAAATTACTAAATTTGTCGTTAATGAATAAAATTGTTTTACAATATAAAATATTCTCGTTAAATAATTCTTAATAAAATATTCTTAATAATTAATTCTTAATATAAAATTCTTAATAATTTTCCAATCGTTTTATCAATTATAAAAATTTCGACACAAGTCGAAATATTCAAATTTTAATTGCTAGAACATTCGCTAGCTGCTTTGCTTGACCTTGGGTATTAGAACTTACTGCGACACAAAAACTGACGCTTGACCAAAATTCCACGAATAAAAATTTGTCGATTTTTTCTAATGACAAAAATCAATCAATTTTACTAAGTTAAATATTATAAAAATTACAACAATAAAATTAACGAAATTTTCGGATGTTAATTAATTAATTGATAATTTTTAGTTATTAAATTTTCCCGCAAGGTCGATTGAGAGATTTTCGGGTATAAGCCCCCATGAAAATCACTAAATCCAAAACTAGCAAATGTTCCACAATTAATCTATTAATAATCGTCCATTAAACGATCCATAACAATTAAATAGGAGAAGTAACTGGGCATTCAGTAAACCGCGGTCCACTTCTCTCCCACAGAGCAACAATTGATACCTTGACGAACAAAACGATGATCCAACTCACTCGTTGAGGATGAAGTCCTAGTTGTAGTTGGCTTTCTTCGTCTCGTCACTACTCCGGGGATCAGTCCTTCTTGATTTCCGTGGCACTCAGTCTGGCAGTCACACTACTTCTCCCTTTTCCACTGCATGGCTCACCTATTTTAACCCAAACTCACCCCCTCCTATTCTCCCTTTAGGCCCGAAGATCGAGACGCGCCAGTGCTATGTCGAATAATTATCGATATCCGGTGACTTATCGATTAAAGGTAATTTTACCCTGTTACAAATTATATTTATTATATTCGGTGACGAAATACAATAGATTTGTAATAGGAATATTTTACTAATATTCTAGGTTGTCGATAGTTAATTATTTATAATAACGTAATGATATTTTAACACAAAATAGTAGTAATAAGGATAATGTAAAATTAATAATTAAATAATAGATTTAATAGTTGTTAATAATTTTTGTAGTTTTGGTGAGTAATCACCTAATAGTGGTAATAGTGGTATAGTGGTAAGAAAATGACTTTATAATCTAGCGAGGTGGTTGACACCGGGGGTTAGATCGAAGTGTCGATCACCGCTCAAGTATCGGGGTTTGTGACCGTTTTCCCCCTCCTCGTGCCGTCTTGTGACGTCACGGGACTACCTATTATTTTAGCTAGTGTCGGTAACGAAAATTTCGGGTGGTAGTTCGCCAGGCTGATAAAGTCGGGACATTTTGTAGTGTCTCAATATATATATATATATATATATATATATATATATATATATATATATATATATATATATATATATATATATATATATATATATATAAATATTAGCTGTTACCCGCCCGCTTCGCTGGGCATTTATAGAATTGTATTTTTCGATCTAAACTTAAAATTTGATTAGAGTATTGTTTTGACTTTCACAAATTCCAAATTTCATCGAATAAGCATATAGCTTTTATCTATGAAATTATTCCAGCTAATATTCATTGTAACTTTCAATGTGCAATCACTATAATGTTTGCGTGGCCTTTCATTCAAAAATGAATAATAATTGACACGAAGAAAAAAATTTGAAATGAGAATTTGGAGTCTATAGGAGCTATAGCTTGGAAATTAAAAATTTTTGATGTTAGCACCCACCTTCGCAAACCCCTGTGAAATGAGCTATCGTAAAATTTTCCCATGGACTTCTTCTACATCTCTCACAGAAAATTCCTACCAAATTTGGAGTCGATAGGAGCAATAGTTTAAAAACGGGAATTTTTTATTATTAACGCTCCTACAATCCTCTTTGGGGTAGAATATCGTAAAATTCGTTCATGAATTATTTTTTCATCATTTATAGAGAATTCCTACAAAATTTGGAGTCTGTAGGAGTTATAGCTTGGAAATTAAAAATTTTAATTGTTAATACCCACCCCCGCCCCTTACCCTTTGGTGAGGTGAGATATCGTAAAATTTGTTTATAGATTATTTCTACATCTCTTACAAAAGATTCCTACCAAAATTGGAGTTGATAGGAGCTACAGTTTAAAAACTGGAGTTTTTCATTGTTAACGTCCCCGCGAACCCTTTTGGGGGTGGAATTTCTTAAAATCTGTTCTTAGCTGACTTCTACAGGGCAAAAGTATAATTCCTACCAAATTTCAAGTTTCTAGGTCCGATGGTTCCCGAGATATCGTGATAAGTCAATCTATCTATAGAACAGCTCTTATATATATATATATATATATATATATATATATATATATATATATATATTACACACAATTTACCATTTTATTTTTATCATTTAAATCAGTATAATCATTTAACAATATCAACATTAATATTTTTGTATATTTATCTGTTTTATGATATAATGGAGTTCATCCTTCATGATCATTTCAATACATATTATTGCAGTTATTAATGATTTACCTATTCTTTATTAAAAAAAGTATGATTATGAATTCCTACTGTCCCGACAATCAATCGATGAAAATCCATGTATTTGCCTAACATTGTGTAGAATAATACTGTTGAATAATAATTGTATAGAATATTAATATTTAGTAACTTTCTACTTTTATTCTAATCATTCCTCTGAATTTAGTTTACAACCGAATTTATTATTACACTTTATTCATTTTAACAGTTGTTTTAGCAACCATAACCATTGCAATTGTGACCATGGCAACGGTCACCATGGTAACGGTAACCATGGCAACGGTAGCCATGGCAACAGTACCCATATCAACGGTAACCATGGCAACGGTTGATTAGCGTGGGTAGTTGTGGGAGAGAGTAAGTTGGGGTTGAGTTCTATAATTGATAGGTGTCACTGATGGTTTTTTAGATTGAAGAATCAAAATGATATTCCCCCCCCCAAAAAAAAAGAGAGAGATAAGGAAGCGGGAAGAAGGCACGAGAAATAGCGCACGGGAGGGGAAGAATGAGAAGGAGGGGAGGTGGTAGCATACGTGATGGTTATCGAAAAATTCATTTTGGCTAGGAATTGCGCAAAATCCCTTCTTATCTCTCGTCTACGATGAAAAAGGAGTACCTATGCCAAATTTTAAATGAATCGGTCCAATAGTTTCGGAGATCTGGTGATGAGTCAGTGGTATTTCGCTTATATGTATATAGAAGAATGTCGCAATTGTTGTCGTACGACGTAATCTACGACACAGTGTAAACTTGAGCGATGTCGGTGTCTAAGTTGCACGACATCTATGGTTCAATCTCAGATTGTCTCAAAGATTAATTTAGTAAAATAGTACCTATTCATTTAGTATAAGATTAGTTAAGCAATTATCTAGCATGTCGATATTGGTGTCGTACGACATCATCTACGACACAGTGTGAACTCGAGTTATGTGGGTGTTTACGTCAAACGACAGCATTTGTCACTCTGTTTTTGACTGTCTTAAAATTATTTTTCCCTGGTTATTCCCATTTAATTAGGCAATTTTAACTAAATAATGTAATGAATCGAAAAGTCGCAACTAATGTCGCACGACAAAGGTCCGATATTATCTGAGCTGGTGAGGTATTCAATTTTTATTATTTACCCCACTCAAGATTTATTCTCATCTTTCTGACTTACGAAATATTTATTAGTTTGAAGTTACTTTGATATCATTATTCAATGATAGCTTTTCCTTAAATTGTTAGTACGACGTCGTAGTGACGCACACTACGACGTCGCAGTCATTCACCAGGGTAAAACGTGGAGATCTGATGAGAACTCAATTTTCGAAAATCTAGGTGAAAACTATAACTTCCCGATTATTTCAAAATCGTCGATTTTCTTAGCAGATAATAAAAAATGTAAAACCAAAATAAACGATATTCATACTAAACCGCGCCTTTGAACAATCACTAACTTCTATTTTATTTAAAAAGTCTTTTTGATTCTAAATTCATCAATTTGACATCTGGTTTTTAATGCGGTATAAATTATGAATAATCACTCAAGTTTTTTTATTACAATAGGTTTATGTTAAGAATTGGAAACAAAAACCTTCAGTAAAATTTTTAGCATACTTGGCATCAAAAACAGTTGGATACTGTGGTAGTGATCTTCAAGCTTTATGTGCAGAGGCAGTAATGAGTTGTGTTAGGAGACACTATCCTCAAATTTATTTGTCTAAGACTAAATTGAATATCAACGAAAAATCATTAAAGGTCAGTTTTATAAAATATTATTTGTGATAGTGTGTAAGCTAAAAACCAACTGGCATACCTCAAATATGAGAGGCGATATACCATGTTTCAAAATAATATGTGACTCAGATTCCTAACCCTAGCGGTTTAGGCACCACCGTCAAAACTCCGAGTAAACTTGGCTGAAACTCGGAGTATCGATGGAGTTTACGCAGCGTTGTGGTGAAGGAAACGCGGAGTTTCGTGTGCAGTTGCGACACGAAATTTCAGTGGAATTTTTTCGGAGTTTTTATCGAGTATTACACGTGTTTTAACAAAGTTTTCACGGAGTACTGCCGGTTTTCTCACGGAGTATCATCGGCGTTCTCGCGGAGTATCTACGGAGTATTGCAGGAGTTCTCACGGAGTATCTACGAAGTTTTGCTGATGTTTTTATGGAGTATCCACGGAGTTTTGTTGGTATTTTTTTCCAACAAGTTGTCACGAACGGAGTTTGTGATGGGGCGTAAAGGCTATGAAATAATGCCCAAAATCCAACCACTAGTTTCCGTTTGATAACTAAATTAATTTTTATAATTTTATACGAGTATATAGAGCGGTACATATACCGTATAATTCCCGAACCTTATTATGTTTACAAATAGTGGTTAAGAAATTTGAAAGGATGTTAGGATCTTGCTGACTTCGGCCTCGAGAAGCCTATTCTACTGTTTATGAATTTATGTAAATTAACTCTAAGTAAATCAAAAGAAAGAAGAGATTCAAAATTTCAATAGGTTAAGTTTTATTTTGGAGACAAACTTGTACATTTCAGGGAAACAAAATATAAATCATGCGTTAAAATGTTAATATGTATATAATAGAAAATTTTAGAATTAAATAGATGAATAGGTTACCTTTTTGACTTGTTGCTACCTGCTGAGACAACGTAGGTTACTAGAGTAACGATTAGAAACACTTTACTACTGGATGTTTACTCAAAATTTGACTTCGCGTTTCGCGACAATTTAAGATGCGCCCTTTTTGGCCGAAAATTATATTTTTGAATCAATGTTTTTCGCGGAAAATTTAAACTTTATATCAACGCTTTTTGCGGAAATTAATGCATACAAAGAAAGTAAATAAAAAAAAACTATTTAAACTATAATCTGGTTCACGTTTCCGACCAAATAAATTTCTGACTGATCAGTGATGCAGCTATTTGAATTTATTTGTTTCGTCGTGCAAGACTCACTTCCATATCGGTTCGAGGTACCTCGATCACCGGAAATAGAATGCTCTAGTGATAACAGATTACGTTAGTGCTCTTTAAGATTTTTGAAAAGCCTAACCACGAACATCAAAATAATGTCCGGAGCACAATAAAACTGTCGGCCTCAAGAACGTCGAGACTTCCGAAGATTACTGTAGACTGGTTGTGATAATCTTTTAATGAGCTTATAAAGGGACATCAATTTTGATGTAGTGGGAAGACAGATGGTACCTATGCGTTGGAAAATTCTAGAAGTCTCGATGGTATGACTCAAATTCATGTGCGTTTCACGTAATATTGAGCAACCATCGAACATGCACTAGAATGCGGTCATAGGCAAATACAGGTGCTAAAGGCGACACGATTCTTCATCGGAAACTCGAAGTCTAACCGTTTTCCAAGACAAAATGTTGAATTTACTTGCGTCAGAAGGTAGCATCAAGTGTACAGCTATTATAATATTTAATAAATGTGTCAACCACTTAAGTAAATAAGCAACTGAAAATTAAGAAATACAAAAATCAAATACATATAAAAAAAAATGAATGGAAACTTAATATAAGAAAATTTAGAGGAGTGAAAAACAAGATGACAAAATTTGGCACGATATGACCCCTACATACGTCACAACGTAATTAAGAGAATAAAAAGTAATGAAGAAATAATTAATGTATATTGTTTTTTAAACTTCTCTGAAATCATATTAATAATATTTAAAAAAATAAATATTTAAATAAAATAAAAAAAAAAAATACTGGTCTCTGTGGGATTCGAACGTGATACTTTACGATTGGAAGTCCGGCACGTTACTAACTAACACCAGTTGAATTTATAAGTTTATAGCTTTTTCGTTTTATTTAGATTCAGTTGATATAATCACTGGAAAAATGGTCAAGTCCTATCGCAAATACTATAAACTCGAAATTGATACTGTACGACATGTCAAGATACATTATAAGTATAATGCTTATGCGTGTTAGTATAGCTTGTAACTTTCTTCTCAACGTTTTATCAAGTATTTATTAATATCTATTACATATAACTAAGAATTGAAATAAATTAGTCATTTTTTCAATAAAAACTCTCCGAGAATACTATAGAAAAACTCCGCTAGAATACTGGTAATTCTCCGTGTATACTCTGCGAATACTTGACTGAAATTTCATCAGAAATACGTCCTGAAAACACCGACAAAACTCCAATGAAACCCTGCGATAACACCAAAAAAATTCCGCAAATACTTCACTAGAACACTGATGATACTCCTTGTATGCTCCACGAAAACTCCACCAATACTCCGCGAAAACTCCACCAATACTCCATGAATTCTCAGCAGATACTCCGTGACAACACCGACAATATTCCGTGAATACTCTATTAAAACACTTGCAATACTCCAAGAAAAACCCGACAGAACGCCGTTAAAATCTTGTGTCGTGACTGTACACAATACTCCGCGTTACCTCCGCTAAAACACCGCCTAAACTCCGTCGGTATCCCGAGAAAACTCTATGACGGAGTATACTCTGCAGAAACTCCGTGTTTCTTCCGAGTTTTCACCGGGTCATCAATACCGTTGGAGAAAGTAAAAATTATTTCATTGATATGTTTACGTACTTCCGTTTGGAAACATCATACTGTTTAATCATGAAACTTAAATTTGGCGTTATATCTCCTTGTCTCGGTAACTTTCGAGACATTTGATTCGAACTAATTAAATATCCATTAGTTCAGTCTGCGTGCAAGAACATGGTAACTGAGGGCTAATTTTGACCAAAGTGCTCCGCTTGTAACAATAGTAAATTACATACCTAGGCCAGTAAAATAAGAAAAGTCTTAGATCACAAGTAACTGTTGGTTGAGGCAGAGCCGAGGCTGACAAGCATGTAGTCTGAGGCTTTACCTTTTACTGGCCAAGGAGTGTATACTATTTTTTTGCTCGATGTAGCCAGAATATAGCCACTCCATTTTAGGGAGCCATTCAGGGACTAGAAAGTTGCTATTCCGGTCAGAGGGCAGAAAATTTTTTATTTTCAGAGACGAAAAAAAAATTGTTTGCATTTTTAAAAACATACCGAGGTTTGCTTGAAATTTATTTGGTAGTTCAAAATATGCTTTCAATGTTGGATAATTATCGATCATTTAATCAATTATTCAAGAGTGACAACATGATAAAGTTAACTGTCAGTAACGCGCACCCTCACGCTGCGAAAACTAAATCTGTTCTCACTATTTGGGTGGCTCTTCGCCCAAGATTTTCATGCACATGACAGTAAATAATTACAATTATGATTATATTACTAGTGTAATCACAAAAAGAGGGAGCGAGTGTTCTAAGTGCTGGACGTGTGTTTTTAGCTCTGTAGTTTTTTATGCTTTCTCAGTATTTAGTAACTAGTTGTTTCTCTTGGTTTGTTATAGTTATTAGCTATTTTTTCTGGTGAACTTGATGTGATAAAAGTATTTGCTGTGTAAATTTTATTTGCACCGTATTTTTGACTATTAAAATTCAGAACCTCGTGTTTATTAGTCATTGATCATTAGGGTGGTCCTTATGTTGGGTTTTTTGAAATTTTTTTTCACGATAGTTCAAAATCGGTTCAAAATCTATAAAAAAAAAATCATGCCAAGTTATAGCTCTTAATTTTAATATTAACCCGCGCCCCCCGACGGTCAAAGTTTTAAAGGAAAATAACATGGGAAAAGTTATATTTTTACTTTGGAATTTTTTACGTCATAAACTAACCAACAAATCACATCAAAAAATATTTTTTCTAATGCAAAATTTAACGGTCTACAAAAAAGGTCTCTTATCATTTTTTGATAATTCTAACGGTTTTGAAGTTATTCGAGGTCTAAATTGAAACTATAATCTTTTTCATAGTTTCTTCTGGTCATTTAATAATTCAACAATCATAGACGGGTTATTATTCATATTAGATTACTTTTTTTACTTATGCATGTAATTTTGAACTATAATTTACGTGAAAAGTATTAATCAATTAAAGAAGTGTATTATTAATATTTTAATGAATCGAAAATGTACAAACATTACCATTTTTATTTTTAAGTACAGATACTTTCATGAAGTTTTTACATTAGTTTTTTTAAGTGCGTCAGGAAACATTTGACGATGATCTTTAACCAATTGTAACACGTATTGCATTTGTTTTTCATCCTTAGTATAACGATTACAAAAATCTTGCACTAGTTTAACTCCTCTTTCAGCACAGTCATTCACAACCGATAGTTTTTTAGCGAATCGTAATGCAGTTTTATAGTGTTCATTATGAGCCCATTCAGAAGGATGAATCTTTAAAAATTTTGTTTGTAACTCGAATCTATTGAAAAAATTGATCGATTCTGCAGTTACGAAAAAGTCAATATCATTATATAATAATTCAGTTATGCTCATAGTTTGAAAGCGTTTAACACTACATTTTTCACTAGTATAATCCAAGTCTTCTTCCGGAATATCATCAATCACAATTGTTTCTTCTTCTTTACGCAGCTTAGCGACAATTTTTAATTTTGTTTCTTGTGAAACTTCATCAAAAATAGCCATGATTGCTAATTCTGGTGATAAATACCACAAGTGATTCATAAATCTACTAATTGCCACAGTAGCAAGATTACTGTTGATTGCCTTAAAGTTGTTGAGTTCTTTTATAAACTGTAGATCATGGTACGGAGCTTTGACACTATTTGACGACGAAAACCAAGCTTTAACATAAACCATTGTCACAAAAACACATATTTGCCGTAGTTTATTATCTTCACCTTTTTTCAATGACAATTGCTCCCGAAGCATGTACATTTTCAATATATAAATAGCTTTTGCCATCCATCGTGCATGGTGACAAGCTCCTGGCTTACGAAAACTAAATTTTTCGGGGATGACACCGATAAAAACTAAAGTAAGCTCTAATAACTCTTTGTAATCATCACGAGGCAGTTGTGATGCAAGAGTTTCAGTCGCAAAAGTTCTAATAGATTCAATTTTTTCATTTGTCAAGATATTATCATTTTTCGGATCATCTAAACCTGTTTTGTAACTGAGTTTATTTAAATCTCCCCATTGCTTTTGGAATCGGATAAAAAGTGGAACATTAGGACCAACAGTATTTGGAAAAACAGCTTCGAAGACATATCTTAGGACTATTTCAAATATATGATGCCTACATGGAAGATATAACAAATCTCTTTCTAACAATTTTTCCAGTAATGCAGCAGCACCATTACGAAGGCCTAAATTTGAAGGAGTAGTGTCACAGCATATTGCTTTTACAGATATGTCGAATCCCCAGTCACATAATGTCTTATGAACTACAGAAGCTTGTGTCATTTCAGTTCCATCTTCACTCGTTGGTACACCTAACATAATTTCTTTACTTTCTGAAGTAATTATTACAGGCAATCGATGAACAGTTTCTGTATTTAACAAATTAGGTAATAATTTTCCATCCCAATGTACAACAATAGATGATAACTTTAAGTCTTGGAAATGTTTTTTTATTTCTATTGATTTTGACTCTCGCATAGTAAGCCGACATCGGCGAATAGATGATCGATTGACAATAATGGAATTAATATCCACTTCTAATAATTTTAAATCGATAAGCGACTGACAAATAGCTGTAGTTATAAACACAGCATCTCTGTCGCTTACTTTACAACGGTCAAAAGTAGCTACAACTCTTTCGTTGAGAATATTGTTAGTTCCTCTTATATTTCTTGATTTAAATTGGCCGGCAGTAGTTGGAATGTATACTTCTCCACTAGAGACTGATTGAGCACTTCCTTGGCTTGATAAGAGTTCAACGTTTTTGTCTACAAAAAAGGATAATGATAAGACAAAAAATATCTTCACTATAAAATAATAAAATATCAATGAGTAAGTTGATTATTATACTTTACCAAATAATGATTTTTCTTTTTCACTTTCCAATTTTCGTTTTTCGAAATCCAATTGTTTCTCTAATTTTTTAACACCAATTACATCGTCATCGTATTACGTCTTAATATTTGCAATAAAACCAATTCGTTCATCTGATCTCTGATTATTCAAGAATTCTTTGGAATTTTCATCAACCATTTCAAATACATTTGACGGTGCGATGTCAAATAATTTTTTTAATGAACAGAAAAATTCATTTTGTTTTTTCACAGCAACTTCACTCCGATTTCTATGTTTAAGAAGTATGCGCCACTCATCATACAGTTTTTTCAACTTATCTCGACATCTTTGCACATCTTGAACGGGAATTCGAGCTTTCTTCCAAAACACAATAATTTCATCAATCACTGCAGCAACACTATCTGTGATAGTATTATTTAAAATACGTGTATAAAAAAATAACACTTTCAAAGCTTGCAATTTCGATGGTAATTTGTTACCTACGATTTGAACGTCAACATCACCAATCAAAAAAATGTTTTGACGTAAACGTGATAACTCCATATTTAACTGATTACTTAAATATCGGATAAATGAACTCAAAAAATTTATTTATACACTAGTCACAAAAATTAAGGGATATAAAAAAAATTCCAAATTTTTTGGTGATTTCCAGCGAGCTGTAACTCCGAGGAAAATGATCGCACAGAAAAAAAAAAAAAAGCAAATTGTAGCTCCAAGTGTCTAGTTTTTAGATATGACCATGAAAATTTTTTGTCATCGTCAGGTCTGGAGAAATCCTAAGAAAACTACTGAAAAAAAATTTTTCGAAATTTTTTTTCGTCTTAAAAAAGGTCTACGGGCTTCAAAAAAATTTTTTCAATTGTTTCGTTTAAAAGCTCTTTTAGTAAATTTAATACCCTTTAATTTGACGTAATCAAAAAGCCTGTACGATAATTTGCGGCGGAGTTATCGTCAATCAAAGCAAAAAGTTTTTTTGACTTTGGAAATCAATAACTCTGGAAATAATGACCGTATAGGAAATCGAAGGAGGGTTTTGAAAACTACACAATATTCTCTATAAGAAAACGTAAACCGCTTTTGAAGAAAAAATTTTTTTGAATTGAAAACTCGGACTGAAAAAAGACAAAAATTCGCATAATTAAGGATATTTGGATAACTTGGTATAACTTTGGATAAAATGAATGAACGAAGGATATCGTTGGTAATTTTCTAACTTCAAAGTGTCCACTAAAATCCCTAAGAAATTCAAAGCGCTGCGATTTTTTGTTCATAGTGCCCAGAAGCTTCAAATTCTGTGTTTTCGCAAAAATCACCATTATGAGCAATTTTGTGATTTTTATTCATTTTTCCATTGAAAAAAATTTTTTTTTTCAAAATTCTTTATTTTTTCAATCAAAGAGATTGATTTTTCAAGAAATTTGAAAAAAAAAAAAAAAAAATTTTTTTCGAAAATTTTTTTCGAAATTTTCTCAATTTTTTTCGACTGTTGTTTTACCGCCGGCATTAGCGTTACCCAAAGCGTACCACGTGGAGGTTGCTCGGTCGGATTTACGCTTCTCACACACACACGTGTGTGTGTGTGTGTGTGTCTTTGTCTGCGTGTTTGTCTGTTTGCAGCTGCCGAATGACCTCTGTACGCACGGCAGTAACTGCTCAGTACCGTGTATTGCCATCTCTGTTCCGAATCACAGCTCGTAAACGCTCTTGCATGTTGATGCATCGTCGTATATCACGTTGCGAAATTCCTTGCCAACAACGTAACAACGCTTGAGTCAACTGATGAAGATTGTGCAGTTGCGGATAGTCTCGCCGCAATCGACGCCCAAGCATGTCCCAAACATGCTCAATTGGGTTCAAATCAGGACTCATCGCTGGATGATTAAGCGTTGTTACGTTGTTGGCGCGGAGAAAAGTTCGCGTACGAACTGCAGTGTGAGGACGAGCATTATCCTGCATCAAAATGAACCGTCTTGCCCCCATGCGTGTGCGCATAGGCAGGACGTGTGGCTCCAGAATTTCGTCGACGTACCTATCGGGAGTCAACGTCCCACGAACGATGACCAACGGGGTTCTGGTATTGAAGGACACGCTTGCCCACACCATGACTGATCCACCATTGAAAGCTGTAACTGGTCTCGTAAAACCATCCCGATCTCGTTCTCCACGACGGCGCCAAACGAGAGATCGTCTATCGCTGCCATGAAGACAAAATCGAGATTCGTCAGTCCATAATACACTGGTCCACTGTCTACGACCCCAATGGTGATGATCATGAGCATAGGCCAATCGGGCTCGGCGATGTCGTGGAGTGAGCATAGGCACGCGATTTACGCGTCTAGCGCGTAGTCCTTGCTCTCGAAAGCGATTTCGAACCGTCGATGCCGATATGTGTTGTTGGGGAGGACGTTGTCGACGATTGCGAAATTGAAGAGCGATCGTGTGGGCATGCGCAGTAGGGTTTCGACGAGCATCTCGAATGATAGCTCGATCATCACGCTCGGTAGTGATTCGTAGTCTACCTTGACCCGGACGACGATCGTAACTTTGAGTCGCGTTAAATCGGGCATAGGCCCGACTGATAACGGACTGGCTCACTCCCATAGAAGCTGCTACTTCCACCTGACTGTAGCCCTCTTAATGGAGGGTAACAATGCGAGCCACATCTGTGGCAGCTAAATGTCGACGAGGCATATCAAAAGGTGCTTATCAAAGAAAAGCTTACATAAAATTCACGTAAGGAATTTAGGCTAAAAAGAAAACGTAAAATTCAAGTTTTGTGTGAGGAAAAGCCGAACTCCGCGGGGGTATATCAATTTGTTTTTATTGAATTTTTAAAATGAGATTTAAAACTAAGGCAGTTGTAGCGGACAGAAAAAATTGAGTTAATTTTTTTGACAATAGTGAAGCATTCTGAAGACGATAAAAAAAAATTAAAAAAAAATTTTTGATATAAAAATTTCGAAAAAATTTTCGAAAAAAATTGAAAATTTTTTTTTTTTTTTCAAATTTCTTGAAAAATCAATCTCTTTGATCGAAAAATAAAGAATTTTGAAAAAAATTTTTTTCAATGGAAAAATGAATAAAAATCACAAAATTGCTCATAATGGTGATTTTTGCGAAAACACAGAATTTGAAGCTTCTGGGCACTATGAACAAAAAATCGCAGCGCATTGAATTTCTTAGGGATTTTAGGGGACACTTTGAAGTTAAAAATTACCAACGATATCCGTCGTTCATCCATTTTATCCAAAGTTATACCAAGTTATCCAAATATCCTTAATTATGCGAATTTTTGTCTTTTTTCAGTCCGAGTTTTCAATTCAAAAAAATTTTTTCTTCAAAAGCGGTTTACGTTTTCTTATAGAGAATATTGTGTAGTTTTCAAAACCCTCCTTCGATTTCCTATACGGTCATTATTTCCAGAGTTATTGATTTCCAAAGTCAAAAAAACTTTTTTGCTTTGATTGACGATAACTCCGCGGCAAATTATCGTACAGGCTTTTTGATTACGTCAAATTAAAGGGTATTAAATTTACTAAAAGAGCTTTTAAACGAAACAATCGAAAAAATTTTTTTGAAGCCCGTAGACCTTTTTAAGACGAAAAAAAATTTCGAAAAATTTTTTTTCAGTAGTTTTCTTAGGATTTCTCCAGACCTGACGATGACAAAACATTTTCATGGTCATATCTAAAAACTAGACACTTGGAGCTACAATTTGCTTTTTTTTTTTTCTGTGCGATCATTTTCCTCGGAGTTACAGCTCGCTGAAAATCACCAAAAAATTTGGAATTTTTTTTATATCCCTTAATTTTTGTGACTAGTGTATATCAAAAAGGCATCAGTACTAGTAATTGAACGATTTTGATCAAGCTGAGAAATAAATGTAGGTTATGAGTAATCTGAGAATTAATTTTAGTGTTAGAAATTGAAGTAAAATCTAATAGATGACGGCATGATCGGTTTCTAAAATGTTTTTAACCAGAAATCAAAATTTGAAATTGGAGTTTGTTGATATTTGTACCAATAACAATAAAAATCGAGACAATAGGTCCCAAATTTCTTTTGTATCCAAAAAAAGTTAAAAATCTTTAAAATGTTCGACAGTTCAGGCTAAAAATATGAATTGGTGTTACTATTATTCCAAAGTTACAGTTACTTTGAAAATTTTCTAAACAAAAAAATCCAATGAGATTATAAAGAATAACCGGTTCATGATTTATGAACTATTAAATGACCAAAAAAACAGAAAAAACTATGAAAAAGATTATAGTTTCAATTTAGACCTCGAATAACTTCAAAACCGTTAGAATTATCAAAAAATGATAAGAGACCTTTTTTGTAGACCGTTAAATTTTGCATTAGAAAAAATATTTTTTGATGTGATTTGTTGGTTAGTTTATGACGTAAAAAATTCCAAAGTAAAAATATAACTTTTCCCATGTTATTTTCCTTTAAAACTTTGACCGTCGGGGGGCGCGGGTTAATATTAAAATTAAGAGCTATAACTTGGCATGATTTTTTTTTTATAGATTTTGAACCGATTTTGAACTATCGTGAAAAAAAATTTCAAAAAACCCAACATAAGGACCACCCTATTGATCATTTTGTTTGCAGTAGTAACATTTGTGCTGTAGTATAGTAACCCTGGCTCGGTCGCAAGCAGTGTTGACTTTTGGTACTAGAACGAATATCGACGGGAAATCAACAATGCCAAAGGCGAAGTGTGCATTCTTAGTCCACTGACTTTACTCTTAACCGTTGTGGGAACTAATTTGCTAGTGGAATTTTGTTGTTGGGAATTTTTGCTAGCGCTGGGACTGATGTTGGTGCATATGCAGCCAACGCATCATACCAAAACTTCAAATACATGGAATGATCTTTGTGCAATCAGGGATCGTTCGTTGGTCTCAGCATGGGGGCAGTCATCGCAGCCATTTCTTTCGGGTCATGATTTGATTTAGATAAATATTAATTATGAAGCACTACTTTGTAAGATAAAAGACGTTGTTTTTAGATCTCTCAAAGATATCAATTCCGGTGCTGTTAAAGATTTTATTTTGAGCTACGACTTTTCTGATTTAGATAATGCTTTAGAGGTTGATGAAACGTTGACTGCTTTCAACTCACTATTTAGTGATCTGCTAGACGCGGTTGCGCCAATCAAGACTATATCTGTTAAACGACCGCCTGTGCGATGGTTGACTGCAGAACTTCGTGCATTGAAAAGAGAACGAGATGTTTATTATCGTGCGGCTAGGCGTAATAATTCGGCCATACTGTTTGACCGATACGTCAGTCTTCGTCGTGAGTTCAAGATCCATCTTTCTGCTGCTAAAGACGCTTATTTGGAGTCTAAATTTACATTTTCTAGTGGCACAAGAACTTTTTGGAGAGAGTTTGATAGCCTAGTTCTCACAAGAAACGGAGCACATATCCAACAAGTGCCTGCATTGGACATTATGGTACTAAATAATCATTTTGTGGCAGTATCTGGTAGTGAGCCACTACCTAGTGTGGATGAGTGTATTGCTAGTGCTAAATTTATAGACAATGAAGCTCAATCTAATCTCAATAAGACTGACTTCGTCAGTATAAAAGAAGCTGTAACCAGGGTGTTGCCCAGGTCCAGTTAGCTACCCCTTTCCTCTTTAGAAAGGGCGCCACTGGGATTTTAGACACGATGTCCCAGAAACCGGGGAAGCATGAGAGGGGAAAGACAAGGTCGTGAGAAGTCCGAGAAAGGCTGTAAATAAAACTGAGAAAAATTATTTATAACAATTAAAATGATTTATTCAATCAAATTACAAACTTAACAATTTTCTTATAAACTAACTTAATTGTGAGAACCTCTCACCTACGTTGGTCCTTGCCAATTATTCTTATCACTAAATAACTAATTTTCCAAACCTCGTCACTCCGACGGAATATCTCAATATCTAAAATTTTCCTCGTCAACCTGACGGCATATCAATTTACTCAATTTTCACGTCAACCTGACGGATTCTCAATTAACCTAATTCCACGTTAACCTGATGGATTTCTAATTCTATCATTTATTCCTTAACTTATCTATAGCATCGTCCACCGGACGCTAACGCAAATTTTCTAACATTTATTACTACAAAATTCTCCGAATTTTTAATTCCAACTAACCATCAATTTTCCCTAACAATTGTTAATACAAAATTATCAATTTTACAAAATTAATCACTTGTCGATTTTTCTAATTAATTCATTTCATACAATTCCAATCACAAAATTTACAGAATTACTTTTGCCGAAATTTTCAACCAACATTCTCAACTAAATTTAACTAAATTTCTTCTGACAATTTTCCTTTATCGATTTCTATAATTCCCGAAATTCATCAAAACTCCAATAATTAAAATTAGCCAAACGGCCTAAATTAATCTTTCCACAATGCCAAAATTTTTATACATAAATTCCACTTGTCTCGATAAAATTTCTATCCCTAAAACCTTGAGAATGACCTTTATTCTAAACTACGCACTTGTTAAATTTTTACTAATTTTTCTGAATTATTTTTAAACTAAATTTTGATAATTATAAACAAAAGACCGAATTGAATTTATTAATATTTATTTCCAGTTACTTGATAAAGGTTGGAGGTTTTATTGTCTTAACTAACTAAATGACCTTGACGAACTTAGCTCGATTGGAATTTGCTAATACGGAGTGACTACCAGAGACAATTATTTTATTCTCGACAGAAAAAAACTTAGATTGGTTAATTCGGCCTCATTAAGATTAGAATGGTCTGAATAACCAAATTACCTGGAGTTCCAAAATTGCTGCCGACGATGGAGTTGTTCAAGAAGGCAAGTAAAATTTTGCAAACAGCAACTTCCCTCAGGCTTCTCGAGTCCGGCGATTCTCTCCTTGTCTCCTCAATCTCCAATTTTATCTCGTACAAAATTCTCCTTGTAAATGCCGATAAAATAAATAATGGATCAAGGATACAAATTCGTCAGCCTAAAGGCCTGACGGGATAAATTTTTAATAAAAATTTAGGTTATAACGGCTCGCTTCATACCTCTATTTCGTGAAGCCTCGAGCGAATTTTTACTTACGTTTATTACGATGGTAGGTTTTACTCGTCGTTGTGCACTGTACACTCACACGTCTGGTCCGCCAAAACGTACTGTTTTTGTCCTCGCCGGCTCTTTTATAACCTCTCACTCAGGTTCTCGAATTTTTCTATTGTCTCGTTCCCGCTTAGTTTTTCTGGGGACAGCGGTGGGGACTGAGCGATCCCTACGACCCGGTGACGAGTCTTACAACTAGCCACTCACTCTCAGAAGGTATGGAGTAGTCCCTACTCACCGCGAAAAGATAACAGTGACTCTAGCTCCGCGCGGGAATTCAAATTCCCTGTCACAAAGCTATGACCCGTATTACGACTGGTGCAAGAGGAGTGGATGGAGCATCTATTCAAGAGTATCAAGTGTTCGATGTACTTTTGTCTATCATTTTAGTGCTATTAAATGATTCTATTACCAGCGGTGTCTTTCCACGATTATGGTAATGTTCTCTAGTGAGACCGTTGCCTAAAATTATTCACCCATTGCCGCCATCAGATTATCGTCCTATAGCACTACTTTGTTCTTTGTCTAAAGTGTTAGAAAGAGTAGTTTATAATCAGATAACAGTTGCGGTGTTTTTTGATTAATTCGACGTCGGGAGCATATTTCGTAGCATCGACAAAGACTACAATGGCTTATACCTCGTAATCGAAGACTATTTTTAATAACGTGTGAGTTTTATAAAGCGTTGTGTCTTATGCGGCCTAGTCTATTTGGTAGCCAGCTCGAGCTTAAGCCGAATGTACTCTTTCATCGTGATCTGACAAGAACAGACACTCTTAAAGTTCGTTTTGCTCGAACTAATTCATTTATTGTAACGGGTTGTAATTTCTGGAACTCATTTCCTTTTGCGATAACGTCTTCAAGTACAATCAATGTGTAACGGGTTGAAACCGTCCCTTGGTTACCCCTTTATTTGAATTTAATAATTAAGGGCGCCACTGGAATTTTTATCACGGTTTCCAGAATCGGTACAAGCAAGAGAGATATCACAGGGTCGAGAGAAATCATAAAATTTGACATAAATAAAAACAATTAAAATTGGCATTAATTATAAATTTATTTTAACAAATTGACAACAATTAAGTCTTATTTCAATACTCACACACACACACTAATACTTATAAAAGTTTCCTATTCCTACGATACCCTCATATGGAGCGTCTATATCGCAGTTTCTATCATAGTTGCTTATTCCTGACAGTACCCTCATAAGGAGCGTCTATACCGCAGTTTCTAACTTAATCGCGCTGTCCACAGGACCCTCACGCTCTAAGACTCTAGATATGACCTTGGGTGGTCGCCCGGACCCCTGCCCAAGGTTCATACCGTCCTTAGCCCTTTCGCTGTCGCCCAGACCCTCACTACGGGACTAAGGAACCTGAAGTCGACTAGGACAGAGGAGGATACCATGACACTAGTCAACAACCTGCTAATTCTAACCCCCTCGACAGCCCGTGAACGAGGAGTATATACTGTAAATTATTTTCCACACACACACACACAATTCTCAATAAAATAATTTATCTAAATGCACACTTGACTATAATTTACAATAATTTTAAAATCCAAAATACTTTTTACAACATAACTTCCTGGGAATCAAATTTCCCGGTCCCTAACTTGACTTCGATAAATAATTTTATTTAATTTTGGTTGCTTAATTATTAATATCACAGTAGCGTTTATTCAACCAAAATATTAGATTAATTAAAATTTACTCGAATTCAAACTGCCTGAATAATCGGCTTATGTCTATTTTGAATTCCAGTCAAGATTTGAGACTTAGTCTTCAACTTGGTAAAAATTTCCCAAGGCTAAATTTTATGTTGATTATTTTTGAAATTATCGTACTGGAATTTGACAAATTTATTTATCGAAGTTTATTGAACAAATTTTCTTTCATTGATAATTTTACTCTTGTAAATTTTGTTTTATAAATTAATTTACTGCTTAACAATTTTAATATTATAATTTAAGGAATTTGTGTCTATGGTAGTTTTATTTTAAAATCTTTGACAATTTTTACTCGTTGATTTTATTGCTTAATTTTAATCTAACTTGGACAATTTTCTAATTTTAATTTCCTTCAGCTTTATTTTAATTTATAATTTGTAATAAATTTAATCGACAGAATATCGCTTATATAAATGACGCAGTTAACTCAAAATTGTCGATATCAAAATTTCTGATTTGTAAATTTTAATCTAAATTTATTTGACCAATTTTATAATAATATTAATTCTAAATTTAACCTCTTTTATTTTTAAATTTGGAATTTTCTAACTTATTGAATTTTCGATTTGTTCAAATTTTATTTTAATTAATTTTAACCTCGACTTATAATTTAGATATTTTAATTAAATTCGAATAATTAATTAATTAATCAAGTAGGGTGATTGGAAGGCGGAACCTGGCCTGTGCCTAGAGTTTCCGGGGATGACGCAATAATTTACCGAGGTTAAACTTTTGTACCCGAGAATTCTTTGACAACTTCTTTACTTTATTCGGGTCTCTTGTCGTTCTCGTGGACTACTAATAGAGGCAACTTTGTCAGCCAAATCTCACGACTTCCTCGGTACTCGGGTTCACGTGCGTCGCAGCTCGGGGTTTTCAACAATAATTTATCTGGAAATTCAGGATAGTTAGAATGGTTATTATTAGATAATTAGGCTGGCTAAATGCCTAGCAGTAATTATCAAATTTATAAGCTAAAATAATCGCTCTGAAGGTTCCACAGGAATCTCAGAGGAATATTAATATTTACCTGGTATTTCCAAAATCTCGTGCTGATTGCTCGGGCTCCGGCTTCACAATGTCGTTTTTCCGTTCGGCAACTTCACTTGTCCCTCGTGTGGGATTATCCCCACCCGCGGAAAACTTATTTCCTAGGCCCCGGAACTTATGTAAATTTTATTTCTACTGCGTGAGCATCCTAGACCACAGCGCCCTGTGATCTGTCGATAACTAACCACGGCTAGGGTGAGGACCTTCCACGGGTAATGAAGGAACCCCGTGACAAATGAGTTTCGAAATAAATGTTCTTTGCTCTTGTTCAGCTTAGAACGAGCGAATGAGGATTAATGCTATTAAAAGTCATAGTATATTGTTAACAACTGTTTGATAATATGATGGCAATGATTAATGTCGATGATTATGATAACAATATACAAAAAATGATTGTGTTTCCCGAAATTTAAAGTCTTTGTGACTAATAATACTTTATTTTTACACGCGTATTATTAGCTTCACTTGTATGTATGTTTGTTTGTATGTTTGTACGTTTGTAACCGACTTCTTTGGGCGCGATTTTGACGCTCTTTAAACGGCCATATTTCGTGCAAACTTTGTAAATTTATCGAGGACCGATGACAATACAGCAATTTGATAAAATTATTCCATTTTTCAATTTGTAAAATAAGATTTTTGTTAATTTACATAATTTTTATCGATAAGGCAAGAAATTTAATTTTAATTTTTTTTATAAATTTCTCTAGAGTCGATAAAGCAGGAATTTTAATTTCCAACCATTATTTTTAGTCGATTTATCTAATGTTAACAAATTTTCGAACACCAAAGAGAATTTTTAATTCAACAAAACAACTAATAGTTTAAAAAAACTAAATAATCACGCTTTTATAAATAAACCAAACTAAAAAGTAAAAAATAAATAATAGTTTAAAAAAACTAAAAAACACGCTTTTTATAGAAAACCAAACTAAAAAATAGAAAATAAATTTCAATTAAGAATAGTGTTAAAAATTTCAATAAATATAAATTAATAGTAGTGTGAATAAAAAAAAATTAGGAAAATAGTTGACCCTGAAGGCCATCCCTGCAACTTCCCGCTACTTTCGTAATTAAGCGCGCAAAATTACACTTGTATGTCCTTGAGCTCTTCAAGCTCAAAAATCTAATTTTCGTATAGTTTCGAGCTCTCCGAGCACTAAAGTTTGATAGGAGTTTGATAAATCACTATTTTTTTAATTTTCAAACCGCAATAACTTTTGAATGAATGAACCGATTTTCACGCGGTTAGCGGAATTCGACGCAGTTTTTTAAATTCTATGGTATAATTTTAAACTCAAATTGATTTGACCAGAAATTTCGGTGTGATCCGAAAAAAACACTTTTTGTCGATTTTTTTCGTCAACGATAACTCACGAACGAATCAATCGATTTTGACCGGCTTGGTGGCGATCGACGTGGTTTTTTTATGTTAAGAGCTGACTAGTTTTTGGAATTGATCGGTCAAAGCCGTTTAAAAGTTATTAAAAAAAACCACATTTGAAAAAATTTTTTTTGTAGTTTTTTTAAGATTTCTTAAAATCTACTGGTCCGAATCGGTCCAAACCATAATCAAAATCTAAGTTTTGTCAAGCTTTTTCGATTGGCGTCAACCGCGATAGAATCGATCAAGCCGTTCAAAAGTTATGAGAGGTTAACAAACATCCACACACACACACAAACTAGGACCGGGAGCTTGCTGATTACGCTTTCGAGGAAGAGCACTGACCGAGGCCAAGCCTTACAGAAGACCATCGCGGACATCCTCCAAGAAGACGCGAAGGTAATCTACAAAGGACCACAGGAAGACGTCGAAATCCGAGATCTTGACGGTACCACAACCAAGGAGGACATTCAAGCTGCCTTGCAAACGGAAATCGGAGAAACCTGCGAGATACCACTAGGTACAATTAAGATTCATAAAGCCTACAGAGGTACTCAGACAGCTGTTGTGAAGTTACCAGCAGCTGCAGCGCGGAAGATATTGACAGGAAGCAGTAAAGTCCGGATCGGCTGGGCCAACTGCCGAATCAGAGCTACGAGGAGACCAATCCAATGTTTCAAGTGCTGGCACTTTGAACACCTTGGATCCCAGTGCAAGAGCAATGTGGATCGGTCTAAGCTATGTATTAGGTGCGGACAAGAGGGACACAAAATTGCTGAATGCGAAAACCCAGCGAAATGTGTATTATGCGCAGATCAAAGTGCGGAGAACTCGGCTCATCATGCCGGCGCATCCAGGTGCCCAGTATTTAAAGAGGCACTCCAGAAGATAACAAACAAACAGACATGAAGATATTGCAGCTAAACCTAAAACATTGCGAAGCTGCACATGATCTGCTTATGCAATCAGCAAGAGAACTAGAGTTAGACTTAGTAATGATAGCAGAGCCATACAGATACCTGAATACCCAGCCTTGGGAATCTGACAGCACCGCCAAGGCTGTCATCTGGTCTTGTGGTAAGCATCCCTTCCAGAGTGTAGTTAACAATGGTAATGCCAGCTTTGTAGCAGCAACAGTTAACGACATCCGTTTCTACAGCTGTTATGCACCACCTAACCTATCCATTGTTGAATTCACTGAATTCTTGGACAAACTGACCGAGGACGCCAAGCAGCATTATCCGGTCGTGATTGCCGGAGACTTCAACTCCTGGGCAGTAGACTGGGGCCGCAAGCAGACAAATGCGCGAGGAAAGGCACTTCTAGAAGCTTTCTCTACACTAGATGTAGTCCAGCTCAACAGTGGTGATACGCCAACCTATACTAAAGGAGAAGCAAGTTCTATCGTAGATCTTACTTTCGCCAGCAGCAGCCTCATCAGTGGGAAATACGACTGGAAGGTGATGGATATCTACACAGCCAGTGACCACAAGGCAATTCTCTGGGAAATATCACATGACCGGAATACAAGAAGACCAATCAAGTCACTCAATACCATTGGATGGAAAGTGAAGTCTTTTGAAACAAGCACATTGGTAATATCCCTTAATAGTGAACCGATTACCACTGGAACTGCAGAAGAAATGACCAAGGACCTGATGAAAAGAGTTGTCCAGGCCTGTGACGCCAGTATGGTCCGGAAACACAGCATAAGCCAACGCCCGGCAGTACACTGGTGGAACAACCACATCAGTGTACTTCGGAAAGAGTGTCTAAAGAAAAGAAGAATATCCCAGCGCGGCTATCGACGACCTAACTCTGCGGAGCTGGTCGCAGAATACAAAAAAGTCCGTCGATCATTGAACAAAGCCATCAAGGATAGTAAGAGACAATGCTGGAAAGAGCTCATCAACGAGGTGAATAAAGACGTGTGGGGTAGGCCATATAAGGTGGTTATGACCCACCTAAAAAAACAACAAATGCCATCACCTACGTGTCCTCAACTTCTCCAGAAAATCGTCACTGCACTGTTCCCACAGCAACGCAACTTCGATTACCAGTTGGCGCCAGGCAAACTGGACGACACCCCACCTGTCACTGAAGAAGAACTGCTGGAGGCCTGTAACCGTGTAGGGAATAATAAAGCGCCGGGATTGGACGGAATCCTTAATATAGTCTTGAAAACCATCATAAAGGCAGCTCCAACATTATTCCTAGACGTTTATAATGCATGCCTTAAGGAGGGGACTTTCCCGCATAAGTGGAAACAGCAACGATTGGTACTGCTACCTAAAGAGAAGAAACCACCGGATGAACCGTCATCTTACCGCCCACTTTGCATGCTAGATACAGCGGGTAAGATATTTGAACGCATAATTCACTAGAGAATTGAAGCAGTAGTCGACCCATTCCTGGCAGACAATCAGTATGGATTCCGGAAAGGACGATCAACCCTGGACGCAATCAAACTGGTTGTTGATACGGCCAAGGAAGCAATCGCAGGAACCAGATGGAAGGGTGGAACGAAAGAGTATTGCCTGGTGGCGACCCTAGACATCAGAAACGCTTTCAACTCCGCCAATTGGGAGTGCATCATGCAGGCCCTCCAAGAGAAGAATGTACCAGAATACCTTCTTAAGATCGTAATAAGCTACTTTGAAAATAGGGTCTTGAAGTATGACACGAAGAACGGTCCGAGGGAGTATGATATTACTGGAGGTGTACCACAAGGTTCAGTTCTAGGCCCGCTCCTGTGGAATATTATGTATGACGGTCTATTAAGACTAACTCTGCCAAGAAACGTCAAATTTGTAGCATATGCAAATGACGTAGCCGTAGTGATTGTTGCCAAACACCTTGACGAGATAAACCATATATTCGAACTCACTGTTGAGCGCGTTAACCGGTGGATGGACGCAGTGAACCTGCAACTGGCGCAACACAAGACTGAGGCAGTGCTTATTACCAGCAGAAAAGTGGTAGAGACCATTAAGCTGAAAGTCGGCGAACAAGAAATCACATCACAACCTTATATCCGATATTTGGAAGTGATGCTTGATGCCCGACTCAACTTCAAGCAGCAAGTGGAGCATGTCAGTGCCAAAGCGTCGGTAGTGAGGGCTAGTCTCGCGCGACTGATGCCGAACGTCGGAGGCCCAAAGCAGAGCAGGATGCTATTACTGTCATCAGTAGTCACATCGGTGTTCAATTACGGAATATCCATTTGGGCCGATGCATTAAAGACGCAAGAATCATGGAGAAAGGCTGGACCAGTATATCGACTGAGTGCCCTACGAGTAGCTAGCGCCTTTTGCACAATATCAGAGGAAGCAGTGTGTGTTATTTCCGGTATTCTACCTCTCAGAGTCCTAGCTGAGGAAAGACGGAACCTATATCAACGAAAAAGGTCAACCACACTGAGCCCTGAAGAACTTAGAAGCGAAGAACGGCAACACAGCATCGCAAGATGGCAACAAGAGTGGAATGCTTCAGATAAGGGTCGGTGGACGTACCGTCCCATACCTCGGGTTGATGTGTGGTCCAACCGGAGTCACGGTGAGATCAACTATTATTTAACGCAGATGTTATCAGGACACGGATGTTACCGGAAGTATCTCCACCGCTTTAAGCACGATGATACCCCAGAGTGCCCGTCCTGTCCAGGGGTCAATGAAGATGCGGAGCATGTCTTCTTTGTGTGTCCACGTTTCAACCAACAGCGCAATGAGTTAGAGAACATTCTGAAGAAGAGAACCCAACCAGAGTCAATAGTAGAGGCAATGTTGTCGTCAGAAGCTGCCTGGAACGCCACAAGCATTTTTGCTACAAAAGTGCTTACCGAGTTGCGATCCATTGAGAGGAAAAGAACAAAAGACCGAACCTAGAAGGAAGAAATAACGTCTTAGCCACCAGAAGGAAGAGCGGCAGCTAATTTCCTCCCCCCGCGAAGAAATGCCTTACGGCGGTACCATGGGGGATCAGAGGATAGAAGAGAAAGGGGTTTAGGGTTTAGTGGGTAGGGGCGTCAGCGTCGAGTTTTAGTATGACGCTGCGTCGAGTCGCCACATATCCAGGCCAACAGCTATGTCTAGAATCCGTAAAAAGGATTCCCCCCCCTAGAGGAGGAAAACACACACACACACACACACACACGCGCGCGCGCGCGCGCGCGCGTAAACATTTAAAATACACGTAAAACTTGATTTTTTTTCTTTTGAATTTTATAACTTAGCGGCATTCAATGGGATTATCTAGGAACTGGACAGTCCTAACTCAGGAAAAGTCATAACTCAGACCTGCGGGGTAGTACGGGTCACTAAAGCTAATTTTTTCATAAAAATTCGCGTTTTTTTGTAACTATCTCGTAAACCCCATTAGCTACAGCAAAAATGCAAAGGACAGACTTGTAGGAAATTAAATTTCCTACAAAAAAAGTCCCTAGCACTAAATCGTTAAGAATGATACTTTTTGAGATATAGAGGTTTTAATTTAAGGCAGTATGGAATTGTTAAGTTAAATTGTGAAGTAAATTAATTTCATTACAAATTGTCTTATAAATCATTAACTATTCATATTTTAAATTTCAAATAATTACAAAATTAAATAATTAATCATTTTTAAACTGATATTAAAGAAAAATTTTTTTTAAAGGGATTTTTTCAAATTTTTTTTCCTCTTACGAAAAAATTTTTGTGATCTTCTCTCCGAATTTTTTTTTTCATTTTGTAATCATCTAATACATTTAAAGTTCTGAAAAAAAGTAAGATAATAATAACCAAACTAACCAAATGAACCCGTAAAAAAAAATTCAGCTGTCAAAAATGAATCAAATGAGTCAAAATGAATCTGTCAAAAAGTGGTTTCATGCTGGAACTACCTCAATTGTGAAATTATTAGTTTTCTATTATACATTGTGAATTTTTTATTAAAATAAATAGTCAATAATAAAAATGACCATGTCAAAGTACAATTTTTATCGAAAAAAACAAACGATTCATTTAATAATAGTTTCAATAAATTACAATAATGTGAGAAAATCCCTTACGGATTTCAAATTTTTCTGGAAACACTCAGAAAACATTCAAGAATTATTATGTAACTTTGTGAGTTTCATAGTGTTTCCAGAGTGGATTTGTGCGCTGTTTCCAGAATAGACCCAGAGTCGATCTATAATGTTAACGTAGAATAATCAAAGTGGGACAGCGATCGCTCTAGAGTATTCCCAAAGTATTTTCAACTCAGAAATTGAATGGTTCAATTGTCATTACAGAACGGTACCAAAATATATCTCGACTGTTTTTAAATATGTTTCAAAGTGTTTATAGAGTGGGGCCAAACTGAATTTAGACTTTTTCTTAAATGGATCCGATGTGTTTTCTTGAATTATGCATAGCATTTCCAAGCTAGAAACAAATTTTTTTTTAGGAATAATCGGAGTGTTCACAGAGTATGACCAAAATAGATTCAGGGTCTTTTTTAAATGATCCTGAAAAGTATCTCCAGAAGGCTCAAAAGCCTTTATAGAGTAAATGAGAAAAAAAGCTTGTAACCGAGCGGCAAAAATTTTTTTTTGTTAATGTTTTGTTGAATTTAAGGTGACGATTATTAATTGTTTAACTTCTGGTTAAGTGAAATCTATCAGAAAGTCAACATTTTTTTGTGATGTTTGGGTAGTAGATTGTGAATAGATTTTATGGAATAGATTTTTTTACTACATTTTTTATTACTTTTAGGACATTATTTCAAGTATCGTTTCTTAAAAAAAAATTTATCAAAAAACCTTTTACTTTGAAATTGAATTTTTCATCACCCTGTTTAAAAATATTGATTGAAAAGAATTAAAAATGATAAAATTTGAATTCTTTTCAATAATTTCAATTATTTTGTTTGTATATATAGATATACGATATTCATGGAGTGGCCGCTTTTCAATTTTTTTCAATCAGTATTTTTAACCAGGGCAATTTCACGTGCATACTTTTTTTTGTCAGGCAAATTAAAAAAATTCCGGTAGTTAATTTACTACTAAAATGCATGAAGCGTACATGCTAGTTGAATTCTTTGGAGTTATATGAATTTCTTTGCATTGTGATTATTTAGAATAATACGAAATTTTCAATCGGTAGCTGTTATACGGATCAGTTGTTGTATATACACGGAAAGAAAACTGTATGAAAAATTACGGTAAAAACATCGTAATTTTTAGTATAGAATATTGTAATGCCGGACCTAAACGCAAACATCGTAATTTTTACGATGCAGTATCGTAAATTTCTATCACTTAAATTAAAAAGAAGCTTAGGTTACCGAAAAAAATAATTCTGCATCACCGAGGAATCGAACCCGGAGACCTCTCCGTCACAAGTCCAAGGTTTATCCCCTCACGCTATCAGAGGCATATCTAAATTTTACGTTCAGTCACATAATAAGACCCTCCATACAGTAATTGGTCATCTTTTGGTGGTGACGCCGCAAACTACTGGACTCTGTCTTTCTTTTATTAAAACATATAGTATGCATCCTTATTCACTTGCTCTTACAGAAAAAAAATTTACTAAATAACATCGTAATTTTCAATAATTCAAATTGTATTCTGTAGATGGCAGCATCGTAAAAATCAAGATACTAAAAGTATAGTCCTGGATTACGATATTACTATTGTAATTTTTCATATAATTTTTTTCCGTGTATAACGACGAAAATAGCGATAACTAATGATTTTATAACCGATCATTAATTATATTAGACTTCATTCCGATTTATTTCCGATTGATTCAAACGTATTTTTTACTATTCTTCGTTATAAAAATTAAATAATATTTTATCAACTTACAAACTTCCTGAATAATAATTAAAATCAAAATTTTTTTACTGATACGACAATGGATGGTAAAAATTATAATCACATGTCTTTGGAAAACTATCAACAATTAATGATACACTAGTAGTCACCATGTGGAAAAAAGTTGATGCCATTTCGGAATCAGCTGCTGCAATAAAATTATTTTTGGAGATTCTGAACATATCCTTCAGAGTCACCTCTGTATCACAGCCAATATATTAGCGAACGCCTTTGCTGATACTTTAAGTACGGTCAATAACTCATCCGCGCTTAAAAGTAACCAAGAAGTTCAATAAAAAAATTCAAAGCTTAGACTAAGTGATAATACAAATCTGATTAATATAGAAATTGGGATGTGGGAACTAACTATAATATTAAGGCAAGCTGGTAAAAGTATTGCTGGATCAGACAACATCCTTAATCGGTTCTTAAAAAGTTTCCAGTTATCGGGTTAATGTTCTTATTGGAATTATACAATCATGTCTGGACAAAACAAGTTTTCCCAGATAGCAGGGAAGAGGCAATTTTAACACCTGTTTTATGATCAAATCCTCCTACAAAAATTGACAGATAAAGACCTATTGCTATTAAATGCAGCATGTGTAGAATTTTAGAAAAAATTAATTGTAAAAGTTAATTTATAGTTGACCAGATATAAAATTAATAGACAACTGTTGTTTAAAACATACCAAGCTTTATAAAATATTAAATTTTTAAGTGCACCATATGTTACTTGATATTAAAATGTTTATCAATTTATCAAAGGGGAAGGGACGGCGGGGGAAGATGGTCGATCTTAACAAGCATCGAATGTTATAATTCTATGCTTGTATAGCTACCTTTGAAGTATTTTTCTGGTTAATAGTCTACTATCAGACAAAATAGATAGAATTTACATAATTTTTCATGTAAAAATTCTTTGTAAAAATAATAAAATTATATGTTATTTGTATTGTTTTCTTTTTTCGTTTGTCGACGATGTTCGTTGCAATCCTCGCTAATCCAGGATAGTAAGTATACTTTAATATTATTCTTGGGTTGAAACCAGTATGGAATCTCTTTTGGTTTTTGCAAAAACATGCACAGATCTGCAATAAAATAAAAATGAAAAAGTTTTGAAATTTGGTGAAAAATTTTGGTTGATAGATAATAGATGACAAATTTAATTTTTCAGTAATAAATAAATTCAGAAATAAACAATTGCCAATCAATTGACGTACTTACAATGAAGTAGCAAAAATTAATAGTTTTTCAATTCAGTTACATTAAACATATTAAAATCTGAATAGTTGAGTATTTATATGCTAATTAAAAGTTTATTAAAAGCTTAAGAATGCAATTTACAGAAATTCATAACGTATATCAACTGAAGTTATTTCAAATAAAACCAAGATAATTCCTACTTTCGTGATTTTGAAAATTTTCCAATCGTCATTTATAGAATAATTGACCGACTTATCTAATTTTCAAAATCAATCTTCGTAATTGTTATAAAAATTGTTGTGTTGAGTTTCATTACGATTTGTTATAAAATTTATACGCTATCGTCATTTATTAGAACATCAAATTATACACGGGAAAAAAATTATATTAAAAATTACAATAGTAATATCGTAATCCAGGACTAGACTTTTAGTATCTTGATTTTTACGATGCTGCCGTCTACAGAATACAATTTGAATTATTGAAAATAACGATGTTATTTAGTAAATTTTTTTTCTGTAAGAGCAAGTGAATAAGGACGCATACTATATGTTTTAATAAAAGAAAGACAGAGTTTAGTAGTTTGCGGCGCCACCACCAAGAGATGATCAACTGCTGCATGGAGGGTCTTATTATGTGACTGAACAGAAAGTTTAGATATTCTCTCCGATAGCGTAAGGGGATAAACCTTGGGCTTGTGGCGGAGAAGACTCCGGGTTCGATTCCTCGGTGATACAGAATTATTTCTTTCGGTGATCTAAGCTTCTTTTTAATTTGAGTGATAGAAATTTACGATGCTGCATCGTAAAAATTATGATGTTTGAGTTTAGGTCCGGCACTACCCTTGTGGAAATAACTCTCAGAAAAAACTCTTGGAAAGTCTTTATAGCTCTGAATAAGACTTTTCGAAAGTCTTCACAGCCCTAACTAAGTAAAGGAAAGACTTAATAAGTCGTCAAAACTCTTCAAAAGTCAAATTTTCCCTGTAATTTCAGACTTTCTCAAAGAGTTATTAAGACTTGATAAGACTTATTCAGTTTGACAGTTAAAGAAGAGAATATTTCTTTTCAAAAAAATTATCAGAATTAAAGAAAATTGAAAATAAAACTATAGAAAAGAATTAATGCATGTTTTGTAAAAATTTTTTTAAAATAATATTTTCATCACGAAAATACTTTGATGGGCATCGAATCACTCATAGTTGAGCAAGTCAAAACATCAACAGCAAATGAAGTGCATTTGCTGTTGGAAACAGATACTACTCAAAGAGTAAATCCAATCGGTATTTAATTTGGACTATCAAATATTTAAGTCAACTTTCCAGGTAGGAGAGAATTTTCTAACCACACGCCACCTATTAGAAACTAAGAACACTTAAAGATTCTAACTGTGAATTTACACAGTTTTAAAGCGAAGCTTTGTTTTTACTTTCGCGGAACAAGTAAAGTGCGATAACAAAGAGAGCGCTGCAATTAAGCGGAAAATTTGGGAAACAGGTAAGGTTGAGTAATAACGTACAATGCCATGGTATCTTACGTATTCCAAAATTGATCAGTATCATAATACAAAGAGTGACGAAATACAATTCATCTAATCGTTGTTTTGGTTATTATTATCTTACTTTTTTAAGAACTTTAAATGTATTAGATGATTACAAAATGAAAAAGACCATTCGACAGCCGAAATGGAAGTAGATCTCATTTACGTACAGAAAATAATATACATACCATATAAATACCATCGACTGTAATGTTATTAAATAACATATTACGATATTTGTTTATATTTCTAAATAATATGAAATTTTAATTTTGGGTCAAATTTTAGAGATACAAAAAAACGACTAATAAGTCCTTTTTTGAAAATTTTATTCTCTACGAAAAACTTGTTTTGTTTCTTCGAGCTCATATGTCTGATAGAAGTTTCACGGAGAACGATTTTTTGAATTTTCAAACCACAACGATAAGTATTGGATGACGTTTGGTAAAACGAGTGCAACAGTAAATTTCATATATAGCATAACGGAATAGACCATGATTTGAGACAATACATATAATATCATACTCAAATTGAAGCTTATTTCAAGAGCTTTCAGATAAAATTTACAGAAATTCGATAAGTTATCCCATTCAAAAGTTATACGAGTAAGAATGTAAAGAAATATGAATTTTTATGATTTTTAAAATTTGAAAATCCTCGCATTTCTAAATTACTTGACCGATTAAGCTCATCTACTAACTTGACTTCGGTATCTATCTGTAAAATAATTATGTTGAGTTTGGTAAAGATCCGTTCTAATTTGGCGACGCTATCGTCGTGACAAGCCGCGTTATATCTGATATATATATATATATATATATATATATATATATATATATATATATATATATATATATATATATATAAACACATATACAGGGTGATTCAGAATGACCTCCACAGCGGAAAACTGTAGATAGAGGAGACGATTCTAAGAATAAAGTTCCTTAGTCGCTTTTCGATATTATCGTTAGTTTTTGAGTTATTCAAAATGTAAATTGACCAATCATAGACAAGCTTTAGGAACTAAAAAAAATAAAAAAGAATAATAAATAAGTTTAGCAATACTGCCACAGCAGACTTCAAGTTAAACGATATGTATTTAATTTGAAAAGTTTGATTTCTCACAGAAAAGAAACAAAACACGCAATTACAACCTAGAACGTATTTGTATATTTTTTTTTATCTTTTCCTTTTCACAGAAAACATTATCGATTCAAGATAATGCAATTATTAAAAATATAACTTCCGGAGAATTGACAAAATAAATTACGTATTTTTTAATATATAAACTTCAACCAAGATTAAAAAAAAAGTTTTAAACAAATAAAATTGTCTTACTGAAATGAAAGCAATTTCAAACAGACAAAAATATAGATATAGACAATACATAAAATAATTATTGAAAAATCTCTGATTTTGCTTGCTCGGTCTCGCTCAGGACTTTGCTAAGCGCTTGATGTGCGTCATAGCATATTTGCGAGACACTCAGTGAGACAGCCAGCGAGACGTCCAGCGAGATGTCCGACAAGACACTCAGCAAGACAGCCAGCGAGACGGCCAGCGAGATGTCCAGCGAGACGGCCAGTGAGACGTCCTGTGAGACAGCCAGCGAGACACTCAGCGAGACGTCCCGCGAGATAGCCAGCGAGACGTCCCGCGAGATAGCCAGCGAGATGTCCGGCGAGACGTCCAGCGAGACGGTCAGCGAGACACCCAGCGAGATGTTAAGCAGCTCCACCAGGAAGATTACCAGCAAGTCCTGTCGCAAGATCTTTATCACGGCCATTTGTATGTTCCTTAAAACGACCACCAGAAAGTTCTTTAGCAAGATTCTCAGAAAATCTCTGATTTTGCTTGATCGGTTTCGCTCAGTACTTCGCTAAGCGCTTGATGTACGTCATAGCATATTTGGAATATTCTCACCGGTGTCTTATTACATATCTTGTAAGTGTTTTTTCTCGGAACGAGCTGACTAAAAAGTGTCTCTCTCAAAGTCTTTTTAGTGATCTTGCTAAAGAACTTTCTGGTGGTCGTGTTAAGGAACATACAAATGGCCGTGATAAAGATCTTGCGATAGGACTTGCTGGTAATCTTCCTGGTTGAGCTGCTTAACATCTCGCTGGACGTCTCGCTGGCTGTCTCGCAAGACGTCTCGCTGGCCGTCTCGCGAACCGTCTCGCTGACCGTCTCGCCGGACATCTCACTGGACGTCTCGCTGGACGTCTCGCTGGCCGACTCACTGAGCGTCTCGCAAATATGCTATGACGTACATCAAGCGCTTAACGAAGTCCTGAGCGAGACCGAGCAAGCAAAATCAGAGATTTTTCAATAATTATTTTATGTATTGTCTATATCTATATTTTTGTAACAGGGAAAACTGAACTTCCCATGGTCGTTATCGACCACCTTATTGACGCCACGATAAAGAAGGGTTTTCCCTTACCGTTCGGTTTTGACAAGTAGTTCAGCCTTGTCACCGGGCGTGCAAATCGAAAGTCCCCACTGCGGTCCCCGAAAACGAAGCGGGGTTGACAAAAGGAAAGTTCGAGAACTTGGAGTTGAGGGTAATAAAAGAGCCAGCAAAAGAAACATCGAGGCTTTTTGAGCCAGGCCTTGGAACAAGTAACTCTTTTGAGCCAGGCTTTTGAGCCAGTGACGCTTTGAAACAGTGAAGCTTTTGACAAAACAGTGAGGTCAGTATAGTGCTGTGTAGTGAATTCTGTCATCGAGATTTAGGACCATCAAGAAGCAAGTCAATGCACAATCCGGAATTTGGGAACCCTTTACTTGGAGTCAGATAGTTCATTGGAGACGAGAGAGAGACCAACCAGCCGCTGATTTCGCCAGTTTTCAACCCGGACATCGGTCAACGTTTAGAGAATTGGAGAAGTTAAGTCAGGTATTATTATTACAATTGTTTCAGGCCAAGCTTGAATTTGTAAATTGAGAGGCCGAATTAACTATAATAAAATTTTGTCAATAAATGATCGCTATTGTCTCAGATATAACTTTTAATTTAGTAGATTCTTTTATAAGTAAATTATTCATCAATGTCATTTACTTAGTTGTCACAAGTCTTTTAGTTATGAGAAATTATTTAAGTAAAATTATCTTCGTAAAATTTGAAATAGTAGAAGCAATTGTGTAATTTAGATAGTCAAGGTCATTCTCAAGGTTGTATCGATAGGAATTTTATTGAAACGTTTAAAACTTATGTATTAAAATTTTGGCTATTGTGGAAAAATAAATTTAGGCCGTTTGGCTAAATTTAATTAAGAAAATTTAATTATTGAAAATTTTGATAAATTTTGGAAATTATAGAAATCGATAAAGAAAAATTGTCAGAAGAAATTTAGTTAAATTTAGTTGAGAAATTTTGGTTGAAAATTATGGCAAAAGTAATTCTTTTGATTTTGTGAATATAATTGTATGAAATGAATTTAATAAGAAAAACTGACAAGGGATTAATTTTGAAAAATTGATAATTTTGTAATAAGAATTATTAAGGGAGAATTGATGTTTAGTTGGAATTAAAATTCGGAGAATTTAGTGATAATAAAAGTTAGAGAAATTGAGTTAGCGTCCGGTGGACGATGTAATAAATAAGATAAGGAATAAATGGTAAAATTAAGAATCCGTCAGGTTGACGTGGAATTTTAGTAAATTGATATGCCGTCAGGTTGACGAGGAAAAATTGAGAGACATTGAAATATTCCGTCGGAGTGACGAGGTTAAGAAAATTGGTTATTTAGTTATAAGTTAAATTGGCAAGGGCCAGCGTAGGTGAGAGGTTCTCACAATTAAGTAAGTTTATAAGAAAATTGTAGAGTTTTGTAATTTGATTGAATAAATCAATTTTAATTGTTATAAATATTTTCTCAGTATTATTTACAGCCCTCTCGGACTTCTCACGACCCTGTCTTTCCCCTCTCATGCTTCCCCGGTTTCTGGGACACCGTGTCTAAAATCCCAGTGGCGCCATTTCTAAGAAGGAAAGAGGTGACTAACTGGACCTGGGCAAAACACCCTGGTTACATTTTTGTCTGTTTGAAATTGCTTTTATTTCAGTAAGACAATTTTATTAGTTTAAAACTTTTTTTTTAATATTGATTGAAGTTTATATATTAAAAAATAAGTAATTTCTTTTGTCAATTCTCCGGAAGTTATATTTTTAATAATTGCATCATCTTGAATCGATAATGTTTTCTGTGAAAATGAAAAGATAAAAAAAATATACAAATACGTTCTAGGCTGTAATTGCGTGTTTTGTTTCTTTTCTGTGAGAAATGGAACTTTTCAAATTAAATACATATAGTTTAACTTGAAGTCTGCTGTGGCAGTGTTGCTAAACTTATTTATTATTCTTCTTTATTTTTTTTAATTCCTAAAGCTTGTCTGTGATTGGTCAATTTACATTTCGAATAACTCAAAAACTATTGATAATATCGAAAAACGACTAAGGAACTTTATTCTTAGAATCGTCTCCTCTATCTACAGTTTTCCGCTGTGAAGGTCATTCTGCATCACCTTGTATATATTCCGACTCAGCTCGACGTGTATAGTCGAAATATATCAAAATTTTTCAAAAGTTCTGTCATGAGGTCCAATGCAATAGTTAGATTTCTATAAAATCAACTAAAAAAAAATCAGGAGAGAGGATCCCAAAAATTTTTTCGTAAGAGGAAAAAAAATTTGAAAAAATCCCTTTAAAAAAAAATTTTTTTTTAATATCAGTTTCAAAATGATTAATTTTTTAATTCTTTAATTATTTGAAATTTAAAACATAAATAGCTAATGATTTATATGACAATTTATAGTGAAATTAATTTACTTCACAATTTAACTCAACAATTCCATACTACCTTAAATTAAAACCTCTATAACTCAAAAAGTATCATTCTTAACGATTTAGTGCCAATTAGTTTTTTTGTAGGAAATTTAATTTTGTAAAAGTCTGTCCTTTGCATTTTTTATGTACCTAATTTTTTTTACGAGATAGTTACAAAAAAACGTGAATTTTATAAAAAAATTAGCTTTAGTGGCCAGTACTACCCCGCAGGTGTGAGTTATGACTTTGCCGTAATGGAAACTTTTTCAGATCGTTCAATTTTAAGAAATACCTGTCCAGGTCCGAGGTAATCCCATTAAATCCCTCTGAGTTATAAAATTCAAAAGAAAAAAAATCAAGTTTTACGAGTATTTTAAACGGAAAATCATTACCCGCCTTGGTCGAGTACTTAGTATCAATATTTAGGGCTCAAATTTTCAGGGAATTTTTTTTTGGTACTCCCAATAAATTTCCACTATGGGAATGAAACACAAAATAGTGCAAAAAAAAGCAGCCTAGTGTACCTGCTA